>NW_024096012.1:0-132137 GCF_016699485.2 Gallus gallus | reverse complement strand
GGGGGGGTTGTGGGGCAGCCTATGGGGTGCTAGGGGGGGACATATGGGGCTGGGGGGGATGTGGGGCAGCCTATGGGGCGCTATGGGGGGAGATGTGGGGCTGGGGGGGATGTGGGGCAGCCTATGGGGCACTAAGGGCCAACATGTGGGGCTGGGGGGTGGTTGTGGGGAAGCCTATGGGGTGCTATGGGGGGCTGGGGAGGGATGTGGGGCAGCCTATGGGGCGCTATGGGGAGATGTGGGGCACTATGGGGTAGCTGTGGGGCACAGCGCAGCGGGGCAGGGCGGAGTCAGAAGCAGTCACGTGGTGTCTCCAGGCCACGCCCCCCACCCTTAGGCCACGCCCCCTCACCTCTCCAGCGACGCTCTGCAGGAGCGCAGCCAATCACAGCGCGGCTCTCGGCCGGCAGCCAATCATCGTCCTGCTCCCGGCTCAGCCTGCGGGTGGCAGCCAATGGGAGAGCGGTCAGCGCAGCGGTGGCCAATGGGGAGCGGCCGACGTAGGAGGGACGCAGAGGTTGTGGGGCGGGAGCTGTGGGTCTGGAGGTATAGGGCGGGTGTGGGACAGGAGCTGTGGGGCTGGAGATATAGGGCGGGTGTGGGGCAGGAGCCGTAGGGCTGGAGATATAGGGCAGGTGTGGGGCAGAGGAGTGGGGGAAGGGGTTGTGGTGCAGGTGATGTGGGGCGGGAGCTGTGGGGCAGAGGTGTGGGGTGGGAGCTGTGGGGGTGGAGATATAGGGCGGGTGTGGGGCTGGAGATGTGGGGCAGAGATGTAGGGCAGGAGCTGTAGGGCTGGAGATATAGGGTAGATACGGGGCAGAGGATGGGGGGCTGGCGATGTGGGGCTGGGATGTGGGGCAGAGATGTGGGGCTAGGATGTGGGGCTGGGATGTGTGGGGCAGAGCTGTGCGGTGGGGATGTGGGGCAGAGCTGTGGAGCTGGGATGTGTGGGGCAGGCAGGACGTGGGGCTGGGATGTGGGGCGGGGATGTGTGGGGCTGGGATGTGGGGCTGGAATGTGTGGGGCAGAGCTGGGGGGCGGGGATGTGGGGCTGGCATGTGGAGCGGGGATGTGTGGGGCAGAGCTGTAGGGCGGGATTTGGGGCGGAGCTGTGGGGTGGAGCTGTGGGGCGGGGATGTGGGGCGGGGAAGTGTGGGGCAGGCAGGATGTGGGGCGGGGATGTGGGGCGGGGAAGTGTGGGGCGGGGATGTGTGGGGTGGGGATGTGTGGGGTGGGGATGTGTGGGGTGGGGATGTGGGGCGGAGGTGGGGAATTTTGGTGACGTGGGGCGCGGCGGAAAGCGGGGGCGGACACATCCGGTGTGGGGAAACTGCGGGGAAACCCCACACACACAGCGCCCCACAGCGCCCCATAGACACCCAGACTGCCCCACAGAAACCCATAGGGACCCATAGGGACCCACAATGCCCCATAAAGACACACAGAGAGCCCCATAGAAACCCATAGAGGCCCATAGGGACCCACAGTGCCCCATAGCAACACACAACGCCCCACAGTGCCCCATAGAGAGCCCCATAGAGACCCATAGGGACCCATAGTGCCCCATAGCGACCCATAGAGACCCATAGGGACCCCATAGGGACCCACAGTGCCCCACAGTGCCCCACAGAGAGACACAGAGAGCCCCACAGAAACCCATAGGGACCCATAGGGACCCACAGTGCCCCATAGAGAGACCCAGAGAGCCCCAGAGAAACCCATAGGGACCCATAGGGACCCACAGTGCCCCATAAAGAGATCCATACAGCCCCATAGTGACCCATAGTGCCCCATAGCGACCCATAGAGACTCATAGGGACCCATAGGGACCCACAGTGCCCCATAGAGAGACACAGAGAGCCCCAGAGAAACCCATAGGGACCCATAGGGACCCACAGTGCCCCATAGCAACACACAACGCCCCACAGTGCCCCATAGAGACCCATAGGGACCCATAGTGCCCCATAGCGACCCATAGAAACCCATAGGGACCCACAGTGCCCCATAGAGAGACCCAGAGAGCCCCAGAGAAACCCATAGGGACCCATAGGGACCCACAGTGCCCCATAGCAACACACGGTGCCGCATAGCAACACACAACGCCCCACAGTGCCCCACAGAGAGACCCAGAGAGTCCCATAGAAACCCATAGGGACCCACAGTGCCCCATAGCAACACACGGTGCCCCATAGCAACACACAGCGCCCCACAGTGCCCCATAGAGAGATCCATAGAGCCCCATAGAGACCCACAGGGACCCATAGAGAGACCCAGAGAGCCCCATAGGGACTCACAGTGCCCCATAGCAACACACAACGCCCCACAGTGGCCCATAGAGAGACCCATAGAGCCCCATAGAGACCCATAGGAACACACAGTGCCCCATAGGGACCCACAGCGCCCCATAGCAACCCATAGCAACACACAGCATCCCACAGTGCCCCATAGAGAGACCCATAGAACCCATAGGGACCCATAGGGACCCACAGCACCCCACAGAGACCCCATAGAGAGACCCATAGAGACCCACAGAAACCCACAGGGATCCACAGTGCCCCATAGGGACACACAGCGCAGCACAGTGCCCCATAGAGAGATCCATAGAGCCCCATAGAGAGCCATAGTGCCCCATAGCGACCCATAGAGCCCCATAGAGACCCACAGTGCCCCATAGCGACCCGTAGGGACCCACAGTGCCCCATACTGACCCGCAGGGACCCACAGTGCCCCATAGGGACCCACAGCGCACCACAGTGCCCCACAGAGAGACCCATAGAGCCCCATAGCGACCCATAGAGCCCCATAGCGACCCATAGAGACCCATAGGGACCCACAGTGCCCCATAGAGAGACACAGCGCCCCACAGTGCCCCATAGAGAGACTCACAGTGCCCCATAGAGACCCATAGGGACCCACAGCACCCCACAGACACCCATAGCACCTCATAGAGACCCATAGCGCCCCATAGAGACCCATACTGCCCCATAGAGACCCCATAGAAAGACCCATAGAGACCCACAGAAACCCACAGGGACCCACAGCTCCCCATAGGGACACAGCGCAGCACAGTGCCCCATAGAGAGATCCATAGAGCCCCATAGAGAGCCATAGTGCCCCATAGCGACCCATAGAGACCCATAGGGACCCACAGTGCCCCATAGGGAC
This sequence comes from Gallus gallus, assembly GCF_016699485.2. Classification (NCBI taxonomy): domain Eukaryota; kingdom Metazoa; phylum Chordata; class Aves; order Galliformes; family Phasianidae; genus Gallus; species Gallus gallus. The sequence continues at coordinate 128,972 of NW_024096012.1, read as the reverse complement.
CCACAGCGCCCCATAGCAACACACAGTGTCCCACAGTGCACCATACAGAGACCCATAGAGCCCCATAGAGACCCACAGTGCCCCATAGCGACCCGTAGGGACCCACAGTGCCCCATAGGGACCAACAGCGCCCCATAAGGACCCACAGCGCACCACAGTGCCCCACAGAGAGACCCATAGACCCCCATAGAGACGCATAGAGCCCCATAGCGACCCATAGAGACCCATAGGGACCCACAGTGCCCCATAGAGAGACCCAGAGAGCCCCACAGAAACCCATAGGGACCCACAGTGCCCCATAGAGAGACACAGCGCCCCACAGTGCCCCATAGAGACCCATTGGGACCCACAGCACCCCACAGACACCCATAGCACCTCATAGAGACCCATAGCGCCCCATAGAGACCCATACTGCCCCATAGAGACCCCATAGAGAGACCCCTAGAAACCCATAGAAACCCCTAGGGACCCACAGTGCCCCACAGAGAGACCCATAGAGTCCCATAGAGACCCACAAGGACACACAGTGCCCCATAGCAACACACAGCGCCCCATAGAGACCCCATAGAGAGACCCATAGAGCCCCATAGAGATCCATAGGGACCCACAGTGCCCTATCGGGACCCATAGGGACCCACAGCACCCCATAGCGCCCCATAGCTGTCCCACAGCTGCCCCATAGCGCCCCATAGCTGCCCTATGCCGACCCACATCATCCCACAGTGCCCCATAGAGACTCACAGCACCCCATAGCTGCCCTATAGCTGCCCCATAGTGCCCCATAACTGCCACATAGCTGCCCCATACTGACCCACATCATCCCACAGCGTCCCATAGAGACCCACAGTGCCCCATAGCTGCCCCACAGTGCCCCAAAGCTGCCCCATAGAGACCCACATCATCCCACAGCGCCCCATAGAGACCCACGCTGCCCCATAGCTGCCCCATAGCACCCCATAACTGCCCCATAACTGCCCCGCATCATCCCACAGCGCCCCATAGAGACTCACAGCACCCCATAGTTGCCCTATAGCTGCACCATAACTGCCCCATGCTGACCCACATCATCCCACAGCGCCCCATAGCTGCCCCATAGCGCCCCATAACTGCCCCATAACTGCCCCACATCATCCCACAGCGCCCCATAGAGACTCACAGCACCCCATAGCTGCCCTATAGCTGCCCCATAGCGCCCCATAACTGCCCCATAGCTGCTCCATGCCGACCCACATCATCCCACAGCGTCCCATAGAGACCCACAGCGCCCCACAGCTGCCCCACGGCACCCCGGGGACACGCGTGTGACACGCGTGTGTGTGTGGGGTCACAGCTGTGCACAACGCCGCACCCACACGCAGTCTCACGCACATACATACACACGCGTGTCACACGCATGTCATGCACACGCGTGTCACACGCACACACACACACAGCATTGCACACACGTGTCACACGCACACGTATGTACACATACGTAAGTATCCACATGCACACACACACGCACCGTGCACACACATCCCCATGTGTACACGCGTGTGCAAGTACACACACACTCACACACGTGTACACACACACACACGTGTCCCCCCACACACATGTACACACATGTCCCCCCCACACACGTGTCTCCCCCCTCACACACAAACACACACATGACCCCCACACACATACATGTCCCCCCCACACACATCTCCTCACACACACATGTACACGCGTGACCCCCCCACACACGTGTCTCCCCCCTCACACACACACGTGACCCCCCCACACATACATGTCCCCCCCACACACGCATCCCCTCACATACACACACATGTACACACACACATGACCCCCCCCCACACACATGTACACACGTGTCCCCCCCACATACATGTCCCCCCCCACACACATCCCCTCACACACACACACACACATGTACACACGTGTCCCCCCCCACACACGCATCCCCACACATACACATACATGTACACACACACATGACCCCCCCCACACACATGTACACACGTGTCCCCCCCACATACATGTCCCCCCCCACACACATCCCCTCACACACACACACACACATGTACACACGTGTCCCCCCCCACACACGCATCCCCACACATACACATACATGTACACACACACATGACCCCCCCCACACACATGTACACACGTGTCCCCCCCACACACACACATGTCCCCCCACACACGTGTGTCCCCCCCCATACTCACACACACACGTGTCCCCCCACACACGTGTGTCCTCCCCCATACTCACACACACACACACATACACACACACACGTGTTGCCCCCACACACAGACATGTCCCCCACACACATGTACACACGTGTCGTCCCCCCTACACACGTGTCTCCCCCCGTGCTCACACACACACACACACACACGTGTCCCCCCCTACACATACATGTCCACCCCCCCCCCACACACACGTGTGCCCCCCCCCACACACGTGTACACACATGTCCCCCCCACACACGTGTGCCCCCCGTACTCACACACACACGTGTTCCCCCCACACACATGTACACACATGTCCCCCCCCGTATTCACACACACACACACACGTGTCCCCCCCACACACACACGTGTGTCACCCCCCCCGTACTCACACACACACACACACACACACGTGTCCCCCCCCCCGTATTCACACACAAACACACACACACACACACGTGTCCCCCCCCCGTATTCACACACACACACACACACATGTATCCCCCCCACACACACGTGTGTCACCCCCCCGTACTCACACACACACACACACGTGTGCCCCCCCCCATACTCACACACACACACACACACACACGTGTGCCCCCCCCATACTCACACACACACACACATGTGTCCCCCCACACACACGTGTGCCCCCCTACTCACACACACACACACGTGTGCCCCCCCCCCATACTCACACACACACACACACACACACGTGTGCCCCCCCCCCCCCCAGCCCCCGTACCGGCTGTGCCCCATGGCCCCCCACACACTCGCACACGCGTGCAGTGCCGTGTTGTGTCCCCGCACACGCGTGTGCTGCCGTGTCCCCGTGGTGCCGCACGGAGCCGCCCCCCGCACACACATTGGGGGGGGGGGGGGGGTGACGTCAGCACCCGTGGGAACGCCCACGGATGTGGGGGGGGAAATGGGGGGGGTATGTGGGGGGATGGGGGGGATATAGGGGGGATATGGGGGGGGGATATGGGGGAATGGGGGGGATGGGGGGGCAATACAGGGGGGGATGTGGGGGGGATATGGGGGGGATGGGGGGGGGTGGAGGGGGATGTGGGGGGGGGATACAGGGGGGGATGTTGGGGGTGGTATGGGGGGATATGGGGGGATATGAGGGCATATAGGGGGGATATGGGGGGATGTGGGGGGGATGTGGGGGGATATGGGGGGGACATGGGGGGGACATGGGGGGTGGATGGGGGGGGGATATGGGGGGGGATATGGGGGGATGTGGGGGGGATGTGGGGGGAAGTCGGAGGGGATGTGGGGAGGATGTGGGGGGATATAGGGGGGATATGGGGGGGGATGTGGGGGGGATATGGGGGGGATATGGGGGGGGGATATGGGGGGGGATGGGGGGGGATGTGGGGTGGATGTAGGGGGGGGATGTTGGGGGGATAAAGGGGGATAAGGGGGGGTTGGGGGGATACGGGGGGGGATACAGGGGGGGATGTGGGGGGTTGTGTGGGGGGATGTTGGGGGGGGTATGGGGGGATATGGGGGGGATGTGGGGGGGATATGGGGGGGATATGGGGGGGGGATGTGGGATAGATGTGGGGGGGACATGGGGGGGGATGTGGGAGGGATATGGGGGGGATGTGAAGGGAAGTCGGGGGGGACGTGGGGAGGATGTGGGGGGATATAGGGGGGATATGGGGGGGATGTGGGGCGGATATAGGGCGGATATAGGGGGGATATAGGGGGGATATAGGGGGGGATATAGGGGGGGATATAGGGGGGGATATAGGGGGGTATGGGGGGGACGTCGGGGGGATAGGGGAGACGTGGGGGGATGGGGGGGACATTGGGGGGACATGGAGGGGATGTGGGGGGTATGGAGGGGGCGTGGGGGGGATATAGGGGGGTTGTGGGGGATATGGGGGGGATGGGGGGGATGGGGGGAGTATGGGGGGAGATATGGGGGGACTTGGGGGGGACATAGGGGATATGGGGGGATATGGGGGGGATGTGGGGGGGATATGGGGACATGGGGAGGTATGGGGGGATGTGGGGGGGACATTGGGGGGATATGGGGGAGACATGGGGAGTATGGGGGGATATGGGGGGAATGGGGGGTGTGGGGGGGACATGGGGGACATTGGGGATACACTGAGGGGGATATGGGGGGTACATTGGGGGGGACATGGGAATGACATGGGGGGACATGGGGGGGGACATGAGAGAAGCATGGGGGGGACACAAGGATGTGGGGACACGGGGACACGGGAGGGGGACATGGGGGGACATGAGGGGACAGAGGGACATGGGGGGTGACGTGGGGGACGACGTGGGGACATGGGAATGGGGGGACATGGGGGGGACGTGGGAATGGGGGGACACAGGGGGACGTGGGGACAATAGGACATGGGGACATGGGGGGACATGGGGGGACGTGGGGGGACACGGGGACACAGGGGGACATGGGGGGGGACATGGGAATGGGGGGACACGGGGGGACATGGGGACAATAGGACATGGGGACATGGGGGGACATGGGGGGACATGGGGACATGGAGGGACATGGGGGGACATGGGGGGACGTGGGGACAATAGGACATGGGGACATGGGGGGACGTGGGAATGTGGGGGGACATGGGGACATGGGGGACAAGGGGACATGGGGGGACATGGGGGGACACGGGGACAATAGGACATGGGGACATGGGGGGACATGAGGATGAGGGGGTGTGGGGACATGGGGACACAGAGGGACATGGGGGGACATGGGGGGACACGGGGGGACAGAGACACAGGAGGGGGACATGAGAGGATATGGGGACACACGGGGACATGGGGGGACACGGATATGGGGGGACATGGGGACATGGGGGGACACGGGGGCACGGATATGGGGGGATATGGGGACATGGGGGGACATTGGAGGACATGGGGGGACATGGGGGGGACACAGATATGGGGGGACATGGGGACATGGGGGGACACGAGGACACATGGGGACATGGGGGGACACGGATATGGGGCATATGGGGACACAGACACAGGAGGGGGACACAAAGGGACATGGGGACACATGGGGACATGGGAGGGGGACATGGGGGGATGTGAGAGGGAGATGGGGGGACATGGGGACATGGGGGGACACATGGGGACATGGGGGGACATGGGGGGGACAGGGATATGGGGGATATGGGGACACGGGGGGGACACAAAGGGACATGGGGACACATGGGGACACACGGGGACATGGGGGGGCGCGGGAGGGGGGGAGGGGGGGACATGAGGGACACATGGGGGGGACATGGGGACATGGGGGGGACATGGGGGGACGTGAGAGGGGGATGGGGGGACATGGGGGGGGGACATGGGGGGGGGACATGGGGGGGGACATGGGAGAAGGATGGGGGGGACACAAGGATGTGGGGACACGGGGACACGGGAGGGGGACATGGGGACACACTGACATGGGAGGGGACATGGGGGGACAGAGTGACATGGGGGGGGACATGGGGGGACACAGAGTGACATGGGGGGGACATGGGGGGACAGAGTGATGTGGGAGGGGGACATGGGGGACAGGAGAGTGGGATGGGGGACAGTGGGGGGACATTGGGGGGGACACAGAGTGACATGGGGGGACATGAGAGTGGGAGGGGGGGACATTGGGGGGACATGGGGGGACACAGAGGGACATGGGGATGTGGGGACATGGGGGGACATGGGGACATGGGGACATGGGGGGGGAAATGGGGACATGGGGACATGAGGGGACACAGAGTGACATGGGGGGACATGGGGACAAGGGGACATGGGGGGACACAGAGTGACATGGGGGTCATGGGGGGACATGGAGGGACATGGGGGGGGCATGGGGGGGGACATGGGGACAAGGGGACATGGGGGGACACAGAGTGACATGGGGGTCATGGGGGGACATGGAGGGACATGGGGGGGGCATGGGGGGGGACATGGGGACAAGGGGACATGGGGGGACACAGAGTGACATGGGGGTCATGGGGGGACATGAGGGGACATGGGGGGACACAGTCACATGGGGGGGCATGGGGGGGACATGGCGGGGGACATTGGGGACATGGACATGGGAACACATGGGGGGGACATGGGGGGGGACATGGGGGGACATGGGGGGGGATGGGGGGACATGGGGGGACATGGGAGTGGGACATTGGGGACATAGAGGGACACGGACATGGGAACACGTGGGGGGGACATGGGGGGACACAGAGTGACATGGGGGGACATGAGTGGGGGGTGGAGGGACATGAGGGGACATGGGGACATGGGGGGACATGGGGGGGACAGGGATATGGGGGATATGGGGACACAGGGGGGACACAAAGGGACATGGGGACACATGGGGGCATGGGGGGGCACGGGAGGGGGACATGGGGGGATATGGGAGGACACAGAGTGACATGGGAGGGGGACATGGGGGACATGGGGGGACATGGGAGGGGGATGGGGGGACATGAGGGGACAGGGGGGGACACAGTGACATGGGGGGGACATGGGGGGGGACATTGGGGACATAGAGGGACACGGACATGGGAACACATGGGGGGGACATGGGGGGGGCACAGAGTGACATGGGGGGGACATGGGGGGGGGACATGAGGGGACATGGGGACATGGGGGGACACAGTGACATGGGGGGGACATGGGGGGGACATGGGAGGGGGATGGGGGGACATGGGGACAGGGGGGGACACAGTGACATGGGGGGACATGGGGGGGGACATTGGGGACATAGAGGGACACGGACATGGGAACACGTGGGGGGACATGGGGGGGGCACAGAGTGACATGGGGGGTCATGGGGGGACATGAGTGGGGGGTGGAAGGACATGAGGGGTCAGGGGGGACATGGGAGGGGGATGGGGTGACATGGGGACATGGGGGGACATGGGGGGTAACTGGAGGGGGACATGGGGGGTCATGGGGGGACATGGGGGGTCATGGGGGGACATGAGAGGGGGATGGGGGGACATGGGTGACATGGGACATGGGGGACACAGAGTGACATGGGGGGTCATGGGGGGACATGGGAGGGGGACATGGGGGGGGACACAGAGTGACATGGGGGGGTCATGGGGGGACATGGGGGGATGTGGGGACACGGGGGGGGGTTGGAGGGCCCACAGAGTGGGGACAGCGCTGTCACCGCCCCCCCCCCCCCCCCCCCCCCCCCGTGCCACCAATGCGGCCCCTCCCGATGGGTGCCCCCCCCCTCAATCCCCCCCACCCACGGGTGACACCTCCACGTGTGACACCCCCCCACGTGACCGACCCCCCCCACGTGACCGACCCCCCCCCACGTGTGACCTTTCCGCCCCCCCCCCCTCCGGCTGTCACCATACGACCCACGCAGGGGGGGGGGGGGGGGTCACGACCCCCCCTCCGCCCCCACCCCCACGGCTGACGCACCCCGGGGGGGTCCCAACGCCGCCCCCACAACGCCGGGGTGACTCCACGCCCCCCCCCACCCCAACCGCACGGGGGGGTCACGACCCCCCCACCCCCACGCGTGACGCGCGCCCCCCCCCCCGCCCCACCGCAAGCCACGTGACCCCGCCCCCCCTCCCCGTGTAGATGTCACGACCCCCCCACGTGGCTCCCCCCCGCCCACGCGTGTCCCCCACCCACGCGGGTACACCAAGGGGGGGCACTTCCGGTCTCCCCCCACCCCCCCCCCCCAAACGGAGGCCTCTGATTGGCCGCCGCTCCCCTCCCCCACAGGAAGGAAGTCCCCCCCCCCCCCTTACACACACACACACAGAGCGGCCACGCGTGGGGACCCCGCGGGTGGGGGGGGGGGGGGTTGCGGGGGGGTCACCCCGGGCCCAACGTGCGGCACAACGACCCGAACCGGAGCGGGGGGGGGGGGGGGTGAAAGGGGGGGGATCCCCACGCGCCGCCCCGCCCCCCCCGGCGTCACGTGACCCCCCCACGCGTGACTCCGCCCCCACCCCCCCCCAACTCACACCGCTCCCCTCCCCCCTCCCTCCCCCCCCCCCCCCCCCACTCCGGTCCCTTCGGCTCCGTTACCCGCGAGGCGCCGCTCGGTCCCGGCTCAGTCTGTCGGTTCCGGTTCCGGTTGGGGCGGCTCGGCTCCGGTTCCGGTTCCGGCGGCGGTGCCGGTTCCGGTTCCGGCGCCGCTCGCTGAGTCCCGGCCCCGCTCGGCCGCGCTCGGAGCGGGCAGCGCGCAGACAAAGGACCGAGCGCCGCCGCCGCCCCGCCCCCGCCGCGCTAAGCCACGCCCACCGACACGCCCACCGCCGGCCCTGGCCACGCCCACTCCGCCGCCGGCCGCGCCCTTTCCACGCCCTGGCCCCGCCCACCGCTGCTCTGGCCACGCCCATCGGTCGCGTCGGCCACGCCCGCCGCCCGCCGCGCCGCCCACGTGGGGAGGGGACGGAGGGACGCGATGGGGTGGGGTGGGGACAATGGGGACGGGGGGGGAGAGAGAGGGGGGTGACAGCGGGGGTGACAGTGCGATGGGGTGGGGGGAGAAACGGGGGTGGCAGTGGGGGGACAGCGGGGGGGGTGGGGGGGGGGGGGACGACAGTGGGGGACAGCAGGAGATGACAGTGGGGTGAATATGGGGGGGACAGGGGGACAGTGAGGGACAGCAGAGGGGGGGACAATGAGGTGACAGGAGAGGGGATATGGGGACAGGGAGAGGGGACAGGGAGGTGACAACAGGAGGTGACAGTGGGGTGACTATGGGGGGGGCAGGGGGGACAGCAGAGGGGGGGACAATGAGGTGACAGGAGGGGGGGATATGGGGACAGGGGGGTGACAGTGGGGTGACAGTGGGGAGCAACAGGGGGATGGCAGGGAGTGACAGTGGGGGGGGCGGGGGGACAGTGAGGGACAGCAGGGGGGGGGACAATGAGGTGACAAGAGGGGGGGATATGGGGACAGGGAGGTGACAGCAGGGGGTGACAGTGGGGGGGTGGGGGACAGCAGAGGGGGACAATGAGGTGACAGGAGGGGGGATATGGGGACAGGGAGGGGGTGACAGTGAGGGGGACGGAGGGGGCAGTGGGGGGTGACAGTGGGGTGACAGTGGGACGGGGTGGGGGGATAATGGGGGGGGACAGTGGGGTGACAGTGGGATGGGGTGGGGGGATAATGGGGGGGACAGTGGGGTGACAGCAGAGGGACAGTGGGACGGGGTGGGGTGACATTGAGAGGAGACGGTGACATTGGGGTGACATTGGGGTGCCAACAACAGGATGGGACAGGGTGACATTGGGGTGACAGCAGGGGGACGCTGCAGGGACAGTGGGGTGACAGCAAGAGGAGGGGGGTGACAATGGGGTTACAATGGGGTGACAGTAGGGGGGGGACAGGGTGACGGTGGGGTGACAATAGGGTGACTATGGGGTGACGTTGGGGTGACTCAAACAGGGAGAGGTGACATTGGGGTGACATGGAGGTGACAGTGAGATGGCAGTGGGGTGACACCGGGACAGGGTGGGGTGACACCAGGTGACACTGGGTGACAATGGGACAGGAGGGGTGACAGTGGGGTGGCGTCAGGGTGACAACAGGTGACACCGGGACAGGCCAGGGTGACACTGTGACAGGAGGTGTGACAGCAGGTGACATCAGGTGACACCGGGTGACAGCAGGACAGGATAGGGTGACAGGGGGGTGACACTGGGTGATATCAGGGTGACACCAGGACATGGTGTGGTGACATTGGGGTGACACCAGGTGACACCGGGTGACAGCAGGACAGGACAGGGTGATGGGAGGGTGACATCAGGGTGACATCAGGGTGACATCAGGACATGGCCGGGTGACACTGGGTGACAACAAGTGACAAGAAGTGACAGCAGGACAGGACAGGGCGACATCAGGGTGACACCAGGACATGGTGGGGTGACACTGGGGTGACACCAGGTGACACCGGGTGACAGCAGGACAGGATAGGGTGACAGTGGGGTGACACTGGGTGACATCAGGGTGACATCAGGACATGGCCGGGTGACACTGGGTGACAACAAGTGACAAGAAGTGACAGCAGGACAGGACAGGGTGACATCAGGGTGACACCAGGACATGGTGGGGTGACACCGGGTGACAGCAGGACAGGACAGGGTGACACCGGGATGGGATAGGGTGACACAGGAACAGGATGGGGGGGACACCGGGTGACATCAGGGTGACACCAGGACAGGACAGGGTGACACCGGGATGGGAGGGGTGACAGTGGGTGACATCAGGGTGACACCGGGTGACAATGGGACAGGACAGGGTGACACCGGGTGACAACAGGTGACACTGGGACAAAAGGGGGGACATCGGGTGACACCAGGTGGCATCAGGACAGGACAGGGTGACACTGGGATGTGGTGGGGTGACACTGGGTGACATCAGGGTGACAGGAGAGGTGGCACTGGGTGACATCAGGTGACACCAGGACAGGACAGGGTGACAGGAGGGGTGACACTGGGTGACATCAGGTGACACCAGGACAGGACAGGGTGACACTGGGACATGGTGGGGTGACACTGGGTGACATCAGGGTGACACCGGGTGACATCAGGTGACCCTGGGGCAGGACAGGGTGACAGGAGGGGTGACAGTGGGTGACATCAGGGTGACACCGGGACATGGTGGGGTGACATTGAGTGACATCAGGTGACCCTGGGACGGGACAGGGTGACAATGGGGTGACACCGGGACACGGAGGGGTGACACCGGGTGACGTCAGGTGACACCAGGACATGGTGGGGTGACATCAGGTGACACCGGGTGACAGGAGGGGGGACACCGTGTGACATCCAGGTGACAGCAGGACACGGTGGGTGACAGTGGGGTGACACCAGTGCAGTGACACCGGGGGGTGACACCGGGGGGTGACACGGGGACGGGACGGGCAGCACGGGGTGACGTTGGGGTGACACCGGGTGGCACCGCCGCCACGTGACCCGAGGGCGCCACCCGCCGTCACGTGACCGCCGCCCGGCGGGGGGAGGGGCGCGCGCTGCCTCGCGCACGTCCGCAATGGCCGGAGCCGGTGGCGGCCAATAGGAGAGCGCCTGGCGGGCGGTGGCCAATGGGAGCGAGAGCTTGGCGGAGGGGGCGGGGCCAGGGCGGGAAACGCCTCTGGGGCGGAGCGCGGGTTCGCACGTGCGAGGGGGCGGGGCTGAGTCCCCCCCCCGCCGGCCTCACGTGACCCCGCGCACGTGACCCCGCCCCACGCTCGATCCCTCCCCAACAACAGCGCCGGGGAGAGCCCCGATTGGCTGGCGCCGCCGTGACGTCACGCACCACCTGGCCGGCTGTTGCCGTGGCAACGGGGAAAGCGGTGCGATCGGGGGCGTGGCCAGGAGAAGCCACGCCCCTCTTTTTTCCCAGCTCCGCCCCCCCCCACGGAGACAGCGCGGGGAGGGGAGGGGGGAAAGGTCAGAGGTCACGACACCACGTGACGCGGGGGCACACTCAGCGTCACAGCGCCACTCACACTCACACCAACACGCTCACACGTGACACACTCACACTGACATACACACTCGCAGTGTCACACTCACACACACACTCACACTCACACACATACACACCATCACACTCACACTCACATATGACACACTCACACACTCACACTCACACACTCACACCATCACACACTGACACTCACACACACTCACACTCACAGTGTCACACTCACACACACACACTCACACACACTGACACACTCACACCATCACACACTGACACTCACACACACTCACACTCACAGTGTCACACTCACACACACACACTCACACACACTGACACACTCACACCATCACACACTGACACTCACACTCACACACACAGTGACACACTCACACTGACACCCCCACACTCACACACACACTCACACTCACACAGTGTCACACACACACACACACACTCACACACTCTTAGTGTCACACTCACACACACACCCTCAGTCCACACTCACACTCACACTCACACACTCGCAGTGTCACACTCACACACACACACTCACTCACACACACTGACACACTCACACCATCACACACTGAGACACACACACACACTCACACCTTCAGGCACACACTCACACACACACACAGTCACACCATCACACACGCACTGACACACACACTCACACACACACTCACACTCACACACTGACACCCCCACACTCACACATGACACACACACACACACACACTCACACTCACACACTCGCAGTGTCACACACACACATTTACACCCTCAGTCACACACTCACTCACTCACACACATTCACACCATCACACACTGAGACTCACACACACTCACACACACTCACACCCTCAGGCACACACTCACACACACTGACACCCCCACACTCACACACTGACACACACACACACACTCACACCCTCACCCTCACACTGACACACTCACACCATCACACACTGTGACTCACACACACACACACTCGCACACTCGCAGTGTCACACTCACACACACACACTCACACACTCTTAGTGTCACACTCACACACACACACCCTCAGTCCACACTCACACTGACACACACACATTCACACCATCACACTCTCAATCACACTCACACACACACACACACACTCACACCCTCAGGCACACACTCACACTCACCATCACACACACACACACATTCACACCAGCACACTCTCACACTCACACACACTCACACACACACACTCGCAGTGTCACACACAATTTACACCCTCAGTCACACACTCACACTCACACACATTCACACCATCACACACTCACACACACTGACACACTCACACCATCACACACTGAGACTCACACTCACACACACACACACACTCACACCCTCAGGCACACACACACACTCACACCCCCATACTCACACCCTCACACACACACACTCACACTCACACACACTCACACTGACACACACCATCACTCACTGAGACTCACACACACAGTCACACTCACTCACACCCTTGCACACTCACACTGAACTCCCCCTCACACACACTCTCACACCCACGCTCACACTCACACCATCACTCACTGAGACTCACACTCACACCCTCGCACACTCACCCTTCCACACTCACACTCAACTCCCCCTCACGCATACACTCCCCCTCACACCCACACTCACACCCTCACTCACACTCACACCATCACACACTGAGACTCACACTCACACTCATTCACACCCTCACACACTCACCCTTCCACACTCACACCATCACCCACACTCCCACCCACGCACACTCACACATCACACACACTCTCACACACCCACACTCACAGCCACACCCACACACACTCACGTATCACACACACCCACAGCCACGCACACTCTCACATCACACACTCACACCCACACGCACACTCCCACCCACACACACTCACTCGCACACTCTCACACACCCACACTCACACTCCCACCCATGCACACCCACACCCACACCCACACTCACAGCCACGCACACTCACACATCACACACTCTCACACACCCACTCACACTCACCCTGTCACACCCACTCACACATCACACACTCACACACCCACTCACACTCACCCTGTCACACCCACTCACACATCGCACACTCACACTCACACGCACACTCACACATCACACACTCTCACACACCCACACTCACACACCCACACTCACACATCGCACACTCACACATCGCACACTCACACTCACACATCACACTCTCACACACCCACACTCACACGCACTCACCCATGCACATTCACTCGCACTCTCACACACCCACACTCACACTCACACCCACACCCACTCACACATCACACACTCTCACACACCCACACTCACACTCACCCTGTCACACCCACGCACACTCACACATCGCACACTCTCGCACACCCACACTCACACACACACCCATGCACACTCACACATCACACACTCTCACACACCCACACTCACACACCCACTCACACTCACCCTGTCACACCCACACCCACTCACACACCCACACTCACACGCACACTCACCCACGCACACTCACTCGCACTCTCACACACCCACACTCACACCCACACCCACTCACACCCACACCCACCCACGCACACTCACACTCTCACACACTCACACCCACGCACACTCACTCATCGCACACACTCACACACGCACTCCCACTCCCCACTGTTTTCTATCACAGCTTTATTGCCCCCCCACCCCACAGCAGCGCCCCACAGCCGCGCTCTGCTGCCCCATACGGCTCACTGTCCCCATACGGCTCACTGTCCCCATACGGCTCATTGTCCCCATAGGGCTCAGTGTCCCCATAGGGCTCTGTTGGCCCCATAGGGCTGTGTTGGCCCCACAGGGCTCAGAGCTGTCCCTATAGGGCTCACTGTCCCCATAGGGCTCACTGCTGTCCCCATACGGCTCAGTGTCCCCATAGGGCTCACTGTCCCCATAGGGCTCATTGTTGGCCCCATAGGGCTCACTGCTGTCCCCATAGGGCTGTGTTGCTGTCCCCATAGGGCTTATTGTCCCCATAGATTGTGGTGGTGTCCCCATAGGGCTCATTGTTGGCCCCATAGGGTTCATTGTTGGCCCCACAGGGCTCACTGTTGGCCCCATAGGGTTACTGCTGTCCCCATAGGGCTGTGTTGTCCCCATAAGGATCATTGTTCCCATAGGGCTCACTGTCCCCATAGGACTCAGTGTCCCTATAGGGCTCACATTCCCCATAGAGCTCACTGTCCCTATAGGGCTCATTGTCGCCCCCATAGGGTCACTGCTGTCCCCATAGGGCTGTGTTGTCCCCATAGGGCTCACAGCTGTCCCCATAGATTGTGGTGTTGGCCCCATAGGACTCACTGTTGGCCCCATAAGGTTCATCGTTGTCCCCATAGGGCTCACTGTTGTCCCCATAGGGCTGTGTTGTCCCCATAGGGCTCATTGCTGTCCCCATACAGATCATTGCCCCCATAGGGCTTATTGTCCTTATAGGGCTCATTGTCCCCATAGGGCTGTGTTGGCCCCATAGGGCTCAGTGTCCCCATAGGGCTGTGTTGGCCCCATAGGGCTGTGTTGTCCCCATAGGGCTCACTGTCCCCATAGGGCTCATTGCTGTCCCCATAGGACTGCGTTGTCCCCATAGGGCTCATTGTCCCCATAGGCCTCATTGCTGTCCCCATAGCGCTCACTGTCCCCATAGGGTTTACTGTCCCTATAGGGCTCACTGTCCCTATAGGGCTCGTTGTCCCCATAGGGCTCGTTGTCCCCATAGGGTCACTGTTGTCCCCATAGGGTCACTGTTGTCCTCATAGATTGTGGTGGCAGCCCCATAGGGTTCATTGTTGGCCTCATAGGGCTCATCATCCCCATAGGGCTCATTGTCCCCATAGGTCCCACTGCTGCCCCCATAGCTCATGGCGTTGTCCCACACTGCTGTCCCCATAGGGCTCGGTGACATCCTCAGAGCTTACGGTGTCCCCATAGGTCTGCATTGTCCCCATAGGTCTGCATTGTCCCCATAGGTCTCATTGTTGTCCCCATAGGTGGTGGCGCTGTCCCCATAGGGCTGGGTGACATCCTCGGAGGTCACGTGTTGTCCCCATAGGTCACGCTGTTGTCCCTATAGGCCTCTTCACTGTCCCCATGGGTCACGGCGTTGTCCCCATAGATCCTGTTGCTGTCCCCATAGGTCTCCCTATTGTCCCCATAAGTCACGGTGCTGTCCCCATAGGTCTCTTTACTGTCCCCATACGTCTCCCTATTGTCCCCATAGGTTCCCTTATTGTCCCCATAGATCCCCCCATTGTCCCCATAGGTCTCAATGCCCTCCCCATAGGTTCCTTTATTGTCCCCATAGGTCTCATTGCTGTCCCTATAGGTCCCTTTATTGTCCCCATAGGTTCCCTTATTGTCCACATAGGTCCCCCCACTGTCCCCATAGGTCTCATTGCCCTCCCCACAGGTCTCCATATTGACCCCATAGGTCCCCCCATTGTCCCCATAGGTCTCATTGCCCTCCCCATAGGTCTCCCTATTGACCCCATAGGTCCCCCCATTGTCCCCATAGGTCTCCATATTGTCCCCATAGATCCCCGCACTGTCCCCATAGGTCTCATTGCCCTCCCCATAAGTCTCTCTATTGTCCCCATAAGTCCCCTTATTGTCCCCATAGGTTCCCTTATTGTCCCCATAGGTCCCCCCATCATCCCCATAGGTCCCCCCATTGTCCCCACAGGTCTCCCTATTGTTCCCATAGACCTCTTTACCACCCCCATAGATCTCATTGTCGTCCCCATAGATCTCATTGCCGTCCCCACCGCTCTCTCCGCCGTCCCCATAGCGGTGGGCGCCGCCCCCCCCCCACCACCAGAGCTGCAGGCGGTTCTCCCCACGCCGGGGGGGTCCGTCGTCGTCCCCCCCGTCCTCATCGCTGTCCCACGGCGCCGGGAACACGCGCTGCCCCGAGGAGGTGGCCAGGAGAGGAAGCGTGGGGTGAAGGCTGGGGGGACATGGGGACAAGTCAGGATCTATGGGGCAGCGGGGATGGGGGGGGGACGTGGGGGGGAGAGGGGACATGGGGAGCAAAAGGGACATGGGGGGCAGGGGGGAGATGGGGGGCAGGGGGAATGTGGGGGGCAGAGGGGACATCATGGGGGGCAGAGGGGACATGGGGGGCAAAAGGGACATGGGGGGCAGGGGGGACAGGGGGAGCAAAAGGGACATGGGGGGCAGAGGGGGGAGAAGGGACATCATGGGGAGCAGAGGGGACATGGGGGGCAGAAAGGACATGGGGAGAAGGGACATCACGTGGGGCAGAGGACATGATGGGGGGCAGAGGACATGGTGGGGGGCAGGGGGGACGTGGGGGGCAGGGGGGACATGATGGGGGGCAGAGGACACGACGGGGGGCAGAGGACACGATGGGGGGCAGGGGGGACATGGGGGGCAGAGGGGAGATGGGGGCAGGGGGGACATGGTGGGGGGCAGAGGACATGACGGGGGGCAGAGGACATGATGGGGGGGCAGGGGGGACATGGGGGGCAGAGGACACGATGGGGGGCAGAGGGGACATGGGGGGCAGGGGGGACATGATGGGGGGCAGAGGACACGATGGGGGGCAGAGGACACGATGGGGGGCAGCAGTGACATGGGGGGCAGGGGGAACATGACGGGGGGCAGAGGACACGATGGGGGGCAGAGGACATGATGGGGGGCAGGAGGGACATGGGGGGCAGAAGGGGGAGAAGGGACATCATGGGGGGCAGAGGGGACATGGGGGGCAGGAGGAGAGAAGGGACATCACGTGGGGCAGGGGGGACATGATGGGGGGCAGAGGACATGGTGGGGGGCAGGGGGGACGTGGGGGGCAGGGGGGACATGATGGGGGGCAGAGGACATGATGGGGGGCAGAGGACACAACGGGGGGCAGGGGGGACATGGGGGGGCAGGGGGAACGATGGGGGGCAGAGGACACGATGGGGGGCAGAGGACACGATGGGGGGCAGAGGGGACATGGGGGGGCAGGAGGAGAGAAGGGACATCACGTGGGGCAGGGGGGACACGATGGGGGGCAGGGGGACCATGATGGGGGCAGGGGGGACATCATGGGGGGCAGAGGACATGATGGGGGGCAGAGGACATGGGGGGCAGAAGAGAGATGGGGGGCAGAGGACACGATGGGGGGCAGGGGACATTGTGGGGGGCAGGGGACACGACGGGGGGCAGAGGACACGATGGGGGGCAGGGGGGACATGGGGGGGGCAGGGGGGACACGACGGGGGGCAGAGGGGAGATGGGGGGCAGAGGGGACATGGGGGGCAGGGGGACCACGATGGGGGGCAGGGGGGAGAAGGGGGGCAGAGGACACGATGGGGGGCAGAGGGGACACGATGGGGGGCAGAGGACACGACGGGGTCAGCGGCGCCCGCAGCGCGGATGGCGCGGCAGTGCGCGGTGCGGCGCCCCCACCTGGCGCCGTTGACGCAGTCGCGCAGCGCGGCGAAGCGCAGTCGGTGCGGCAGCGCTGTGTGCCCGGGCGGCGGCGGCGGCGCCCTCCGCGTATCCCACAGCGTCACACGGCCGGCGCTGTCCCCCCCCACCAGGAAACGGCCGCTCCTGGGGGCACCCGGGGGGTCACCACCGGGAAACCCCCCTCCCCCCCCCTCAGTCCTCCCCAGGTCACCGCATCCCCCCCCCCAAAACCCCCTCATCCCCCCCCATGTCACTTCATCCCCCCCCCATCCTCCCCATCCCCCACCATCCCCCCCCCCATGTCACCATATCCCCACCCAATCCCCCCCCATCCCCCCCATGTCACCACATCCCCCTGCAAACCCCCCCCATCCCATGTCACCATATCCCCACCCCCCCCATGTCACAACATCCCCACCCCCAAACCCCCCCATCCCCCCCCATGTCACTTCACCCCCCCCATCCCACCCCATATCACCACATCCCCACCCAATCCCCCCCCGCCACCACATCCCCCCACAAACCCCTCCCATGTCCCCATCCCCCCATGTCACCACATCCCCCCCATGTCCCCATCCCCCCCACCCCACCCCAAACCCCCCCATCCCACCCCATATCACCACATCCCCCCCCCAACCCTCCCATTCCACCCCATGTCACCACATTCCCCCCCATGTCACTTCATCCCCCCCATCCCCCCCACATCCCCAAGCCCCCCATGTCCCCGACCCCCCCATGTCACTTAATCCCCCCCATCCCACCCCATGTCACCACATCCCCACCCCATCCCCCCCCGTCACTGCAGCCCCCCCCCCAAACCCCCCACATCCCCCCCATGTCACTTCATCCCCCCCATCCCCCCCATCCTACCCCATGTCACCCCATCCCCACCCAATTCCCCCCATATGCATCCCCCCCATGTCCCCACCCCCCCATGTCACCGCATCCCCCCATCCCCCCCATGTCCCTTCATCCCCCCCCACCCCACCCCAGTGCCACCCAATGTCCCCCAGCCCTGCTGTCACTCAATGTCCCCCAATGTCACCCAGTGCCCCCCCGCCCCACCCCACTGTCACCCAATGACCCCCAATGTCCCCCAGCGCTGCTGTCACCCAATGCCACCCAGTGCCCCCCAAGCCCACCCCACTGCCACCCAATGTCCCCCAGCCCTGCTGTCACTCAATGTCCCCCAGCTCAGCTGTCACCCAGTGCCTCCCAATGTCACCCAATGCCCCCCTGCCCCACCCCACTGCCACCCAATGTCCCCCAGCCCTGCTGTCACTCAATGTCACCCAATGTCACCCAATGTCCCCCACCCCAGTGCCACCCAACGTCCCCCAGCCCTGCTGTCACTCAGCATCCCCCAATATCACCCGGTGCCACCCTCCCCTACTGCCACCCAATGCCACCCAATGTCACCCCAACGCCATCCCCTCCCCCTTTCCCCCCCCCCCCGCTGTCACTCACGGGTCGAGGTCAAAGGTCACCCTCTGGTTGGTGGCCACGCGCCGCTCCATCGCCATCAGCACCGCGTCCGGGCGCCGCAGATCCCAGCACAGGATGTGCTCCGCCTGAGGGGCGGGGCCTCAGCAAGCCACGCCCACTCCCAGACCACGCCCACAAGCCACAGGCCACGCCCACGACCCCAAAGCCCCGCCCCCAACATGACAGCCCCGCCCCACCTGCCTTAACCACGCCCACATTCAGGCCACACCCCAGCAGCAATTAAGCCCGATGGCCCCGCCCCCGTTGGCCCCGCCCCCTAATTTCTGTAACCACGCCCACTCTCAGACTGCACCATACACCTGTCAATCATATCCAAATAGCCCCGCCCCCTATAGATCGTTCTGCATGTGTTTAGCTCCGCCCACCTACAGGCCACAATCTCAGATCATTACCCACGCCAGCTCTCAGGCCACGCCCCCATTCACCTGTCAATCATCGTTCCAACCCGCTCCGCCCCCTATAGGCCACGCCCCTCGAACTTTAACCACGCCCACATCTGCCAATCATGACAAATAGCCCCGCCCCCACACCACACCCAGGGCTCCTTTAGCCCCGCCCACTCACAGGCCCCGCCCCTTCACCCCAAAAACCCAGCCCTACATCCATCTGCCAGTCATGCCTCTTAGCCCCGCCCACCCACAGGCCCCTCCCCCTTCAACCATCACTCCAGCCCACCCTTAGGCTCCGCCCCCTCTTAAACCCCGCTCTCTCCCATCGACCACTCATCCCCATTGGCCCCGCCCACCCTCCGGCCACGCCCCCCGGGCCCCGTAGCCCCGCCCACCTTGCGCCCTCCTGCGTAAAGGAGGACCCCGTCGGGGCTGAAGCGGAGGTGGGTGGGGGCCATGGGGAGGTGGGGCCACAGAGCCACGGGGCCTCCCCCCCCCATGGGGTACAGCCCCAGGCTGCGCCCATAGGAACCGCAGCAGAACAGCTCCTGGGCGGGGCTAACGGCCAGGCAGCCAATCAGGCCGCTCTGACCCTGCCCTCCATCTGAAGAGAGAGGAAAATGACAGTCAGGCCCCGCCCCCCTTGCCCCAAGCCCCGCCCCCTGCCTCGGGGACCCGCCCCCTCCACCCTATTAGGCCACGCCTCTTTGCCCAGCCCCGCCCACAGTACGCATGGTCCCGCCCCTTTTAAAGCCCCACCCCTTTATTTAAGCCCCGCCCCCGCCTTTGTGGCCCAACTCCTCCATCTCTTCCCCACCCAGCGCTCAGGCCCCGCCCCCTTTCCATAAGCCCCGCCCCATCCTTTCTTGCCCCATCCACAAACACCCACCCCACACAAAGCCCCGCCCCCTCATTATAAGCCCCGCCCCCGTCGGTCAGATAGCTCCCTGAGCTCCTTAAGGCCTCTCCCCATTGGTTCTCTCCAAGGCCCTTCCTACAAGCCACGCCCCCTGGCTATCCAACACCACCCCTGAGCCCATCATGGTCTCTCCCCATTGGCTTGCGCTTAGGCCCCGCCCTCCTTGGCCCCACCCTCTGCCCATCTTGCCCCGCCCCCAAATCTTACATGGTCTCTCCCCATTGGCCCTCTCCCAAGCCCCGCCCTTCCTGCCTCTCTCCCCATTGGCTCTCCCCTTGGCTCCGCCCCCCTTGGCCCCACCCCTTGTCCATCTGGCCCCGCCCCCAAGCCCTTCAGAGTCTCATCCCATTGGCCCTCTCCAAAGCCCCGCCCCCAAGCCCTTCATGGCCTCTCTCTGTTGCCTCTCCCCTTGGCCCCGCCTCCCTTGCGCCTCCCCATCCATCTGGCCCCGCCCCTGAGCCCTTCATGACCTCTCCCCATTGGCTGCCCCCTCGGCCCCGCCCCCTTTTGGCCCCGCCCCCCGGAGGTGCTCACGGCGCAGCGGGCGCACGGTGCAGTTGCGGCCGGGCCGCTCGGTGGTGAAGATGCGCACGGAGCTCTCAAAGCCGCACAGCAGCCGGGAGCCGTCCGGGGAGAAGGCCAGAGAGTGGGCTGACATCAGCTCGTCCTGGGGGGGCACCCATTGAGTGGGGGGCACACAATGATGGCAGGGGGGGCAGGCGTTGAGTGGGGGGGCACAACAGGGGGGGTGGCAGGGGGGCACCAATTGAGTGGGGGGCACACAATGGGGGAGGCGGGCATTGAGAGGGGGGGCACACAATGGGGGGTGGGGAGTGGGGGGGCACAACAGGGGGGGCAGGGAGAAACCAATTGAGTGGGGGGGCACACAATGGGGGGGGGCAGGCATTGAGTGGGGGGGCACAACAGGGGGGGCGGCAGGGGGGCACCAATTGAGTGGGGGGCACACAATGGGGGAGGCGGGCATTGAGTGGGGGGGCACGCAATGGGGGGGTAGGGGGGCGGCATTGAGTGGGGGGGCACACAATGGGGGGGAGGCATTGAGTGGGGGGGCACACAATGGGATGACATGGGGGGGTGATGCAACGGGGGGGGTGCCACAATGGGGGGGTGGGAGACATAATGGGGGGTGATGCAATGGGGGGGGGTGATTTGGGGGGGGGGGACAAAATGGGGTGACATGGGGGGGGGGGTGCCGCAATGGGGAGTGCCTCAATGGGGGGGCGATGGGGGGGTGGGGGACATGATGGGAGGTGATGCAATGGGGGGGTGATGGGGGGGGGTGGGGGACACGATGGGGGGTGATACAATGGGGGGGCGATGTTGGGGGGGGACACAATGGAGGGTGATGCAATGGGGGGGCGATGGGGGGGTTGGGGACACAATGGGGGGTGATGCAATGGGGGGGCGATGGGGGGGTTGGGGACACAATGGGGGGTGATGCAATGGGGGGGCGATGGGGGGGGGTGGGGACGCAACGTGGGGTGATGCAATGGGGGGGTGATTTTGGGGGGGGGGACGCAATGTGGGGTGTGGCAATGGGGGGGTGATGGAGGGGTGGGGGACACGATGAGGGGTAATGCAATGGGGGGGGGATGTTGGTGTGGGGGAAGGACACAATGTGGGGTGCGGCAATGGGGGCGACGTGGGGCGCCCCCCCCTCACCAGGTGGTTGTGGGCCCGGAAGGTTCCCCGGCTGCGGCCGTCGTAGGCGTCCCACAGCTGCACCGGGTTCTGCCGGCTGCTGCTCACCGCGCTGCGGGGGGCACACACTCAGCAACCCCTGATCGCTCCCAGGAACCACCAGTAACCACCAGTAACAACCAGTAACCGCCAATGACACCCACTGACGCCCAACCAGTAACCATCAGTGACCGCCAGTGACACCCCATGACCACCAGTAACCACCAGTAACCACCAGTAACCACCAGGAATCACCAGTGACACCAGTGACCGCCAGTAACCACCAGTAACCACCAGCGACCACCAGTAACCACCAGTAACCGCCAATGACACCCACTGACACCCAACCAGTAACCATCAGTGACCACCAGTGACACCCCATGACCACCAGTAACCACCAGTAACAACCAGTGACTACCAGTGACACCCAACCAGTAACCATCAGTGACCGCCAGTGACACCCCATGACCACCAGTAACCACCAGTAACAACCAGTAACCGCCAATGACACCCAGTGACACCCAACCAGTAACCATCAGTGACCACCAGTGACACCCCATGACCACCAGTAACCACCAGTGACACCCAGTAACCACCAATCACTACCAGTGACACCCAACCAGTAACCATCAGTGACCGCCAGTGACACCCCATGACCACCAGTAACCACCAGTAACAACCAGTAACCGCCAATGACACCCAGTGACTCCCAACCAGTAACCATCAGTGACCGCCAGTGACACCCCATGACCACCAGTAATCACCAGTAACCACCAGTAACCGCCAATGACACCCAGTGACGCCCAACCAGTAACCATCAGTGACCGCCAGTGACACCCCATGACCACCAGTAACCACCAGTAACAACCAGTAACCGCCAATGACACCCACTGACACCCAACCAGTAACCATCAGTGACCGCCAGTGACACCCCATGACACCCAGTAACCACCAGGGACCACCAGTGACCACCAGTAGCAACCAGTAACCACCAGTGACACCCAGTAACCACCAGTGGCCACCAGTGGCCACTAGTAACCACCAGTAACCAAACAACTGATAACTCCCACTAACCACCAGTGACCGCCAGTGACCACCAATCACACCAAACCAGTAACCACCAGTGACCACCAGTGACCACCAGTAACCACCAGTGACACCCAATGACCACCAGTGACACCCAGTGACACCCAACCAGTGACCGCCAGTAACCACCAGTAACCACCAGTGACCACCAGTGACACCCAACCAGTGACCGCCAGTAACCACCAGTAAGAACCAGTAACACCTGGTAGCCACCAGTAGCAACCAGTAACCACCAGTGACACCCAGTGACCACCAGTGACTACTAATCACACCCAACCAGTAACCACCAGTGACCACCAGTAACCACCAGTGACACCCAGTAACCACCAGTCACTACCAGTGACACCAAACCAGTAACCACCAGTGACCACCAGTAACAACCAGTGACCACCAGTGACACCCAACCAGTAACCACCAGTGACCACCAGTGACCACCAGTAACCAGCAGTAGCAACCAGTGACCACCAGTAACCACCAGTGACTGTCAGTGACCACCAGTAACCACCAGTGACACCCAGTGACCACCAGTGACCACCAGTGACACCCAACCAGTGACCGCCAGTAACCACCAGTAAGAACCAGTAACACCCTGTAGCCACCAGTAGCAACCAGTAACCACCAGTGACCACCAGTGACCACCAGTGACTACTAATCACACCCAACCAGTAACCACCAGTGACCACCAGTAACCACCAGTGACACCCAGTGACCACCAGTGACACCCAGTGACACCCAACCAGTAACCACCAGTGACCACCAGTAACCACCAGTGACCACCAGTAACCACCAGTGACCGCCAGTGACACCCAACCAGTGACCACCAGTAACCACCAGTAAGAACCAGTAACACCCGGTAGCCACCAGTAGCAACCAGTAACCACCAGTGACACCCAGTGACCACCAGTGACACCCAGTGACACCCAACCAGTAACCACCAGTGACCACCAGTAACCACCAGTGACCGCCAGTAACCACCAGTGACCGCCAGTGACACCCAACCAGTGACCACCAGTAACCACCAGTAAGAACCAGTAACACCCGGTAGCCACCAGTAGCAACCAGTAACCACCAGTGACCACCAGTAACGCCCAACCAGTAACAACCAGTAGCAACCAGGGCAACCCAGTGCTCCCAGTTGCCCCCCAGCCCCTCCCAGTTGCCCCCCAGTCTCCCTAAGTGCTCCCAGTTACCCTCCAGCTCTCCCAGTTTCCCCCCAGTGCTCCCACTTGCCCCTCCAGTCCCTCCCAGTTGCCCCACAGCTATCCCAGTTGCCCCCCAGTGCTCTCAGTTGCCCCACAGCCCCCCTAAGTGCTCTCAGTTGCCCCCCAGCCCCTCCCAGTTGCCCCCCAGTGCTCCCAGTTGCCCCCCAGCCCTCCCAGTTACCCCCCCAGCCCCTCCCAGTTGCCCCCCGGTCCCCCTAAGTGCTCCCAGTTGCCCCCCCAGCCCCTCCCAGTTGCCCCCCAGTGCTCCCAGTTGCCCCCCAGCTCTCCCAGTTACCCCCCAGCTCTCCCAGTTGCCTCCCAGCCCCTCCCAGTTGCCCCCCAGCCCCTCCCAGTTGCCCCCCGGTCCCCCTAAGTGCTCCCAGTTGCCCCCCAGCCTCTCCCAGTTGCCTCCCAGCCCCTCCCAGTTGCCCCCCAGCTCTCCCAGTTACCCCCCAGCTCTCCCAGTTGCCTCCCAGCCCCTCCCAGTTGCCCCCCAGCCCCTCCCAGTTGCCCCCCAGTGCTCCCAGTTGCCCCCCAGTCCCCCTAAGTGCTTCCAGTTGCCCCCAGCTCTCCCAGTTACCTCCTCAGCCCCTCCCAGTTGCCCCCTAGTGCTCCCAGTTGCCCCCTCACCCCCTCCCAGTTGCCCCCCAGTCCCCCTAAGCGCTCCCAGTTGCCCCCCAGCCCCTCCCAGTTGCCCCCCAGCTCTCATAGTTGCCCCCCCAGCCCCTCCCAGCTGCCCCCCAGCCCTCCCAGTTACCCCCCCCAGCTCTCCCAGTTGCCCCCCAGTCCCCCTAAGTGCTTCCAGTTGCCCCCAGCTCTCCCAGTTACCTCCTCAGCCCCTCCCAGTTGCCCCCTAGTGCTCCCACTTGCCCCCCCAGCCCCTCCCAGTTGCCCCCCCAGCCTCTCCCAGTTGCCCCCCGGTCCCCCTAAGTGCTCCCAGTTGCCCCCCAGCCCCTCCCAGTTGCCCCCAGTGCTCCCAGTTGCCCCGCAGCTCACAGACAGGTGTGCGGCAGGTTGGAGTCCATGCGGGGGTACCAGGCGTAGTCATACACGGTGTCGCCCCCCGGCACCCGCAGCGCCGGCGCCTGCGGCCCCAAAGCCGTCACCCCACAGCCCCCCCGGCCCCATAACCATCCCAACACCCCATAACCACCCCCACGATCCCATAAACCCCCCAACCCCATAACCACTCCCACAACCCCATAAACCCCCCGACCCCATAACCACCCCCAGGACCCCATATACCCCCGGACCCCATAAGCACTCCAGAACCCCAAAACCTCCCTCCTGTGACCCATAACACTCTCAGGACCCCATAACCACCCCGGGATCCCATCACCATCCACGCGACCCCATAACCACCCCCAGAACCACCCCCCCATGACCCATAATGCCTCTAGGATCCCATCACCCCCCCCAAGACCCCATAAGCCCCCCACATCCCATAACCATCCCCAGGACCCCATCACCTCCCCCAGGATCCCCTAACTTCCCCCCCCAGGACCCCCTAATCCCCCCCAGGACCCCCATCACTCCCCCTTAAGACCCCATCGCCCTCTCTGGGACCCCCTAAATCCCCCCCCAGAACCCCCTAAATCCACCCTTAAGGCCCCATCACCACCCCCATATCCCCTTAACCCCTCCCCAGGACCCCCTAATTCCCCCCGGGACCCCCCAAACCCCCCCCCTCTAAGACCCCCCCCCCTCACCAGGTCAGGCTGGGGGCCGCGGGGGGGGCCACAGAGAGCAGCAGGGAGGTCAAAGAGGCGCAGCACGTTGTCATCACTGCACGTCAGCACACAGGAGCCATCGGGGGCCCTAGGGGGGGGGGAGGTCGGAAATCATTGGGGGGTGGGGGGGTGTCCCTGATGCCCCCCCCCCCTCTCCCCACACCCCCCAACTCACCCCCCAGAAGTTGGGGGGGGGGGGGTTTTGCTCACCATTTGCAGCCCTTGAGGAAGTTTTCGGGGCGGAGGTTGAATTCCTGCCAGGCCCCCCCCACCAGGATTGGGGGGCGGCTCAGCTCATAGTGGGGTAGGCTAAATGGGGGGGGGGGGGGGGGGGGGGGGGGAGAGAATTATTAAGACCCCCCCCTTAAAAATAAGGGGGTTTTATATGTTTCTGACACTCTCCAATTAACGATTTTGAAGGGGGGGGCAACAGAAAACAGCACTGACCTCCACGCCCCCCCCCTTCCCCCCACCCTCAGATCACCCCCATATGTCCCCATGTGCCCCCCCAACGCCATCCTCAGCCCCCCCCCACCCCCCCCAGATATCCCCCCCCCCCTATCCCCAGGTGCCCCCCCCACCCCCACATAGAGCTGCACCCCATATACCCAGGTATGTCCATCCCCCCCCCCCCCCCCCCCCCCAAGCATCCAGGTCCCCTCCCCATGGCCCCAGATTACCCCCCCCCACCTCACCCTCGTGCCCCCCCCCCCCCCCCCCATGTGCCCCCCACCCCCCTATGTGCCCCCCTCAGACACCCCCCCCGTTGCCCCCCCCCAAACTCTCCAAGCACCACACCACCTTCCCCAGATGCCCCCCCTATACCCCCAGGTGCCCCCCACCCCCTCAGACAACCCCCCCCCTACCCCTACGTGTGCCCCCCCCCCATCTTTATCCCCCTCCCCTCATACATTTTCTGTCCCCCCCATACACTCAGGCGCCCCCATCCCTTCAGATACCCCCCCCACCTCTAGATGCCCCCCCCATCCTCAGCCCCCCCCCGGATGCAGGTGCCCCTCCACCCCCCTACATTCCCCCCCCCCCATCCTCAAGCACCCCCCTATGCCTCCCCCCCCAGTCTCCGATTGCCCCCCCACCTTTCCCAGGTGCCCCCCCAACCCCTCAAATACCCCCCCCCCCCCAACCTTTAGGTGCCCCCCCCCCCCTCCAGTGCTTCCAGGTCCCCCTCTACCCCCACAGATACCCCCCAAATACCCTACCCCATACCCCCAGGTGCCCCCCACCCCCTCAGACAACCCCCCCCCGTCTTCACCCCCCCTCCCCTCATACATTTTCTGTCCCCCCCCCCCATACACCCAGGCTCCCCCACCCCTTCAGATACCCCCCCCATCTCCAGGTGCCCCCCCCCAACCTCAGGTCCCCGTCCCCCCCCCCTCGTTGCTCCTCCCCATTCTCAGCCCCCTCCCTCTGCCCCCCCCCTCCATCCCACTCACTACATCTCCTCCATCTCCACATGGGCCGCTTCCTCCTCTTGGGGGGGGTCCGGGCCCGTGGGGAGCTCCATCTCGGGGGACTCCATAAGGGGGGGCTCAGCGAGGGGGGCTGCAAGAGTGGCGTCAGCGCTGGGACGACCCCTCCGCACAAACCCCCCCCCCCGGCCCAGCTCAGCCCCCCCCCCCCCCATCACCTTCCCCTATGGGCGCCGCCATGACATCGCCGGACCTGCTCGCTCAGATCTCGCGAGAGCTGCGCAAGCCGCCCCATTCGACCGCTCGCATCTCGCGAGAGCTCGCCGCGACCTCAACCTCTCGGGATTTCCTCCCTTCCCGCTCCGCGGGCGCTCTCGCGAGACCCCGCCTCGCGTCACCTCACCCGCCGCCATTTTGAGCCGCGCCGCGTAGTGGCGGCGGCGCCGCTCGGCCGCCTCGAAACACCTCAAAACTCCTCAAAACAGCCCTAAAATATCCCTAAAATGGCCCCGAACGCACCCAGACGCCGAGCTGGGGGAGGTGCGGGGCTGCGCGTGGGGAGGAGCGGGCCGGGCAGGCCGGGTCGGCGGGCTGAGGCCTGAGGCCTGCAGTGGCTGTGAGGAGCGGCCCCTGAGGGCAGCGCTGCAAGGACCTGCAGGTCCTGGTGGGTGAAAAACACACCCCGAGCCCGCAGGGTGAATAAAGGGCCCGTTGGTTGTATTGTAACCCGAGGAGCAGCATCCCATAACCCAACCCTCTGTGGGGATGGGAGGGGGGCGTTGGTTCTGCGTTGGGGAACCGGAAAGGGGGAATGGGGCTGAAGAAGGAGAGCAGAACCGCGGTTGTGTGTTGTGATCCGTCCTTAAGAAGGGCTGATGGGGAACAGTAGAAACGCCAAAGATGTTGATGGTGTATTTTAGAAGCATAGGTGGCGGGTTTGGGGTTAGGTATTGATTGGTTAATTTCCCTTTGTAAAGTTGGGGTGGATTTTAAGTGGTAGGAATAGCGTGAGTGTGGTATTGTGGGCTGGAAGGCGTGAGTGCGCAGCAGCGGGGCGATGGCCCTTTAAGGGGCGTGGTCAAACGGGGGGACGCTGCCCCTTTAAGGGGCGTGGCCAAACGGGGGGGACGCTGTCCCTTTAAGGGGCGTGGCCAAACAAGACGGGACCTAAAGGGGGTGTGGCCAAAGCGAACGTGACTCGAAAGGTGTGTGTGTGGCCAATGGGCACGCGAGGCCAAGAGGGGGGCGTGGCCAAAGCGAACGTGCCGCACAAGGAGGCGTGGTTAAGGGAAAGGTGTGGCCAATAGGCACGCGAAGCCGGAGGGCGTGGCTAATGGATGTGGTCGATATGGGGCGTGGCTTCTTTTGGCCACGCCCCCCGAAAAATACTCCCCTCTCCCACCGTGTCCCCAAATGTCCCCATGTGCCTCTCGTTGCCCCCCCACTGTGTCCCCCCCCCACAATGAACCTTATTGCCCCCCCAAAATGACTCTTGCTGCCCCCCCAATGACCCTTATTGCCCCCTCCCCCCCCAATGAGCTTTATTTCCACTTGGGGGGGGTCCCCTTTTATTCACATATGGGGGGGGTGTCCCCCTTTTATTAACATGGGGGGAGGGATCTTCTTTTTATTTACAGAGCTGGGGGGGGTCCCCTTTTTCCCATGGGGGGGTCCCCCTTTTATTTCTTTATGGGGCGGTCCCCTTTAATTTCCATGGGGGGGTCCCCCTTTTATTCCCATGTGGGGGGGGGGCCCCTTTTATCTACATATTGGGGGGGTCCCCCTTTTATTAACACGGGGGGGGTGTGTCTCCTTTTTATTTACAGAGCTGGGGGGGGTCCCCTTTTTCC
Organism: Gallus gallus; assembly: GCF_016699485.2. Taxonomy (NCBI): domain Eukaryota; kingdom Metazoa; phylum Chordata; class Aves; order Galliformes; family Phasianidae; genus Gallus; species Gallus gallus. The sequence continues at coordinate 98,978 of NW_024096012.1, read as the reverse complement.
CATGGGGGGGTCCCCCTTTTATACCCGTGGGAAGGGGGGGGGGGGGGAGGTCCCCCTTTTCCCATGGGGGGGGAGGGGGTGAAATGGGTGTGTGTGGGGGGGACGAAGTGGGGGGGTGCCGGTCAGCCATCTTCCCCCCCCCTCAGCGGCTGCAGTTCAGTGCCCCCCTTCACCTCTCCCCCCCCCCCTCCCAGCAATGGGTGCGGGGGGGTCCCGTGGGGAGGGTGGTGGTGGTGGGGGGGGGGCAGCGCTTCGTGGTCCCCCCCCTCGAAGGGTCTCCCTCTGGTTTCGGGCAGCAGATAGAAAGCGAAGAGCCACGAAGCTCCCAACAGGGCGGCGAACAGCACGAATACCAGCGGGCCCAGAGCGTGCTGCGGGGGGGTAATTAGTTCATTTGTTAATTAGGGCATGGGGGGGAGCTTAATTAGGGGGAGGGGAGGGGGCTCAGGGCCTCTTTGGGGGGGGTTTGGTGGGTAAAAGCCCATAAAAGACTGCCAACCTCCCCCCACTCCCTGCCCAAGAAGGACAGGGGGCCCAGAGCGTGCTGTGGGGGGGTAATTAGTTCATTAGTTAATTAGGGCATGGAGGGGGGCTTAATTAGGGGGGGAGGGGGCTCGGAGCCCCACCATAACACTCATAATCCCCCATAATCCCACCATAATCCCCGGTTATCCCCCATAATCCCAACAATCCTCCCAAAAACCTCTATAATCCCCCCATAAACTCCCATAATTCCTCCACAAACCCCCACAATCCCACCATTAACTCCCATAATCCCACTATAATCTCACCATAAACCCCATAACCGCACCATAAACTCCAGTAATCCCACCATAAACCCCCATAATCCCACCATAAACCCCCCTAATCCCATCTAATCCCCCCTAATCCCATCTAATCCCCCCTAATCCCATCTAATCCCATACCTGCAGCGCAGGGAAGGCCATCCCCACCACGAAGTTCCCGGCCCAGATCCCCCATAACCACATGTCCCCATAATCCCACCATAAACCCCCGTAATCCCACCATAAACCCCCTAATCTCACCATAAACCCCATAACCGCACCATAAACTCCCATAATCCCACCATAAACCCCCATAATGCCCCCATAATCTCACCATAAACCCCATAACCGCACCATAAACTCCAGTAATCCCACCGTAAACCCCCATAATCCCATCTAACCCCCCCTAATCCCACCATAAACCCCCCTAATCCCATCTAATCCCCCCTAATCCCATCTAATCCCCCCTAATCCCATCTAATCCCATACCTGCAGCGCAGGGAAGGCCATCCCCACCACGAAGTTCCCGGCCCAGATCCCCCATCACCACATGTCCCCATAATCCCACCATAAACCCCCGTAATCCCACCGTAAACCCCCTAATCTCACCATAAACCCCATAACCGCACCATAAACTCCCATAATCCCACCATAAACCCCCATAATGCCCCCATAATCTCACCATAAACCCCATAACCGCACCATAAACTCCAGTAATCCCACCATAAACCCCCATAATCCCATCTAATCCCCCCTAATCCCATCTAATCCCATACCTGCAGCGCAGGGAAGGCCATCCCCACCACAAAGTTCCCAGCCCAGATCCCCCATAACCACATGTCCCCATAATCCCACCATAAACCCCCGTAATCCCACCATAAACCCCCTAATCTCACCATAAACCCCATAACCGCACCATAAACTCCCGTAATCCCACCATAAACCCCCATAATGCCCCCATAATCTCACCATAAACCCCATAACCGCACCATAAACTCCAGTAATCCCACCATAAACCCCCATAATCCCATCTAACCCCCCCTAATCCCATGTAATCCCATACCTGCAGCGCAGGGAAGGCCATCCCCACCACGAAGTTCCCGGCCCAATTGGCAGCTCCAGCCAAGGCCACGGCTGCAGGTCGGGGTCCCTGAGGGAAGAGCTCTGCCGCCAGGAACCACGGGATGGGACCGGGGCCCAACTCAAAGAAGGTGACAAAGAGGAAAACCCCCAGCAGGCTGACAGCGCCCGCGCCCGGGGAGTCCTGGAAGTACGGGATTAGATGGGATTATGGCGGGATTAGGTGGGATTATGGGGGATTAGGTGGGATTATGGGGCTGTAGGGGTGTGGGATTATGGCACTATTTGGCACAGTAGTGATGCATGGCTCTTTGTACAGACATATACACTGCCTGGGAGTCCTGGAAGTACAGGATTAGGTGGGATTATGGTGGGATTATGGGGGATATGGGGGGATTATGGGGGATAAATACTCCATGGAGTCTCTATGGGTCTCTATGGGTTTCTATGGGGCACTGAGGGTCTCTCTATGGGGCGCTATGAGTCTCTGTGGGCGCTATTGGTCTCTATGGGTCTCTATGGGGCACTGAGGGTCTCTCTATGGGGCACTGTGGGTCTCTCTATGGAGCACTGTGGGTCCCTCTGTGGGGCACAATGGATCTCCATGGGGTCCCTATGGGGCACTGTGGGTCCCTATGGGGCGCTGAGGGTCTCTATGGGGTCTCTCTGGGTCTCTATGGGTCTCTATGGGGCACTGTGGGTCTCTCTATGAGGCGCTGAGGATCTCCATGGGGTCTCTATGGGTCTCTATGGGTCCCTATGGGGCACTGTGGGTCCCTATGAGGCGCTGAGGGTCTCCATGGGGTCTCTATGAGTCTCTATGTGTTTCTATGGGGCACTGTGGGTCTCTATGGGGCGCTATGGGGCAGGCTCTGACCTGCAGGCGCAGGCTGGCGGTGAGGCAGATGGCACAGACCAACATCCCCCCGATCCCCACCAGCTGCAGAGTGCGGCGGCCGGAGCGCTCCACCAGGAACAGCTGGGGGGGCAACGGGGGGTCAGTGGGGGGGGAAATGGGGGGCTATGGGGGGTCAGTGGGGGGCCGTGGGGGGGGACATGGGGGGTTATGGGGGGCAATAAGGGTAATGGGGGGTCAATGGGGGGCTGTGGGTGGGGAAATGGGGGGCTATGGCGGGGAAATGGGGTGCTATGGGGGGTGAGGGGGCAACGGGGGGTCAATGGGGGGCCGTGGGGGGGAAAGTGGGGGGCAACGGGGGGTCAGTGGGGGGCCGTGTGGGGGAAATGGGGGGCTATGGGGGGTGAGGGGGCAACGGGGGGTCAATGGGGGGCCGTGGGGGGGGGAAGTGGGGGCAATGGGGAGTCAGTGGGGGGCCGTGTGGGGGAAATGGGGGGCCATGGGGGGTGAGGGGGCAACGGGGGGTCAATGGGGGGCCGTGGGGGGGGAAATGGGGGGCTATGGGGGGTCAGTGGGGGGCCGTGGGGGGGGAAATGGGGGGGTTATGGGGGGCAATAGGGGTAATGGGGGGTCAATGGGGGGCTGTGGGCAGGGAAATGGGGGGCTATGGGGGGTGAGGGGGCAACGGGGGGTCAATGGGGGGACGGGGGGAATTGGGGGGCAACGGGGGGTCAATGGGGGGCCGTGGGGGGGAAAGTGGGGGGCAACGGGGGGTCAGTGGGGGGCCGTGTGGGGGAAATGGGGGGCTATGGGGGGTGAGGGGGCAACGGAGGGTCAATGGGTGGCCATGGGTGGGGAAATGTGGGGCAATAGGGGCAATGGGGGATCAGTGAGGGGCCATGGGGGGGAAATGGGGGGCTGTGTGGGGGGAAATGGGGGGCTATGGGGGATCAGTGGGGGGCCATGGGGGTGAAATGGGGGGCTATGGGGGGTAATAGGGGCAATGGGGGGTCAGTGGGGGGCCATGGGGGGGGGAAATGGGGGGCAGTAGGGGCAATGGGGGGGCAACGGGGTCAGTGGGGGGCAATGTGGGGGGCGTGGTTTGAATGGAGGGGGCGTGGTCAGACCGAGGGGGCGTGGCCAGAATGGGGGGGCGTGGTCTGAACGGGAAGTGGTCAAAGGGGGCGTGGTTGGTATCGAGGGGGCGTGGCATGCGTGAAGGAGGCGTGGTCATAAAGCAGGGGGCGTGTCCTGGGGTGTGTCCCGGGGGCTGTGGGGGGGGTTGGGCTCTCACCGAGAGCAACGTGGCGGCCACGTTGACCACCCCGACCCCGATGGTGGCCACGGCGGGCTGCCCCACCCCCGCGCCTTCAAAGATGGCCGTGGAGTAATAGAAGATCTGCAGGAAAGGCCACGGTCGCGTCAATCCCCCCCAAAGCCACGCCCACTTCCGGCCCAGGCCACGCCCACTTCTGGCACAAGACACGCCCACTCCCATCAGGACACGCCCATGATTCCCAAGTCGTGCCCGCAATCCAGAAGCCCCACCCACATCGCCCAAGCCACGCCCACAACCCCGAGGCCACGCCCACGTGTTCTTTGCCACTCCCAGATCCGTCCCAGGCCACGCCCACATCCACCAGGACACCCCCAAGATCCAAAGCCCCGCCCACAATCCAAAAGGCCCCGCCCACACCTCTCAAGCCACGCCCATAACGCCGAGGTCACGCCCACCTATGTCTCACGCCACGCCCACACTGCTCAAGCCACGCCCACATCCACCAGGAGCATCCCAATATCCAAAGCCCCGCCCACAACCTCGAGGCCACGCCCATACCCGCAGCACTCCCCTTAAGTTCCAAAACCCCGCCCACAACCCATGAGGCCCCGCCCACAGTCCCGAGGCCACGCCCACCTCTCTCAGGCCACACCCACCACTCAAAGACGGCACCAAATCCAAAGCCACGCCCACATCCTTCAGGCCCCGCCCAGAAACCAGAAGGCCACACCCACAGCCGCCCGCAGCCACGCCCACCCCAGACTCTGGCCACGCCCCCCAATCCCAGGCCACGCCCCCATCCCTCCGGCCCTGTGCAGCTCCTCACAGCCCTATATAACCCTGTGACCCCAGGACCCTGACCCCATGACCCCGTGACCCTGTGACCCCTGACCCTGTGACCTCTGACCCCATACCACATTAAAGCCATCAAACTGCTGGCTGAGCTGAAGCCCAATGGCCATAATACCCCCCACACACCTCCGTCACCCCCAACCCTGTGACCCCGTGACCCCATGACCTCTGACCCCGTGACCCCATGACCTCTGACCCCGTACCGCATTGATGCCGGAGAGCTGCTGGCTGAGCTGTAGCCCAATGGCCACCACCAATGGCTGTCGCAGCCGGGGGCTCCCCAGGAGGCGGAGCACCCCCATTCGGGGGGTGGGGCCTCGAAGCTCCGCCCCCAGCGCCTCAAGCTCCGCCTCCGCCGCCTCCGGACCCAATAGGAGCGTGAGGGCTGCGGGGAGGGGCGGGGTTATGGGGCGGGGGGTCCAATAGGAGTGCGGGGGCTGGGGGGGGCGGGGTTATGGGGCGGGGGGTCCAATAGGAGTGCAGGGGCTGGGGGGGGGGCAGGGTTATGGGGTGTGGGGTCCAATAGGAGTGCAGAGAATGCGGGGTGGGGGCGGGGTTAAGGGGTGGGGGGTGCAATAGGAGTGCGGGGGATGGAGGGGGTGGGGTTATGGGGTGGGGAGCGGTGTGTGGGGCAGTGTGTGGGGTTATGGGCACAGATGTGGTGTGTATGGAGTTATGGGGCACAGATGTGGGGTGTATGGGGCAATGTGTGGTGTTATGGGGCACAGATACGGGTTGTCTTGGGTTATGGGGCACGGATGTGGGATGTATGGGGTTATGGGGCAATGTGTGGGGTTATGGGGCACAGATGTGGGGTGTATGGGGCAATGTGTGGGGTTATGGGGCACAGATGTGGGGTGTATGGGGCAATGTGGGGCAATGTGTGACAATGACAACGAGAATGACCACAGCAATGACCATAACAGTGACAATGATGACAACCGTGACGATGATGATGAAGATGATGATGAAGATGACGATGAGGATGACGATGATGAAGGTGACAATGACAGTAACAGCAATAAGGACAACAATGAGGACAATAACAACGACGACGGCAATGGGGACGACCACAACAACGACGATGATGGTGGTGGTGGTGATGAAGATGACAATGCCAGCAATGGTGATGAGGAGGATGATGAAGATGATGAGGAGGATGATGAAGATGATGATGATGATGACGATGATGATGACAGCAATGAGGACAACAATGAGAACAATAACAATGACAACGACAACGAGGATGACCACAGCGATGACCGTAACCGTGACGACGATGACGACGATGATGATGAAGATGAAGATGATGAGGATGAGGATGATGAAGATGATGATGATGATGAAGATAATGAGGATGAAGATGACAATGACAGTAACAGCACTGAGGACAACAATGAGGACAATAACAACAACGACAGCAATGGGGACGACCACAACAATGATGATGATGGTGGTGGTGGTGATGAAGATGACAATGCCAGCAATGGTGATGAGGAGGATGATGAAGATGATGAGGAGGATGATGAAGATGATGATGATGATGACGATGATGATGACAGCAATGAGGACAACAATGAGAACAATAACAATGACAACGACAACGAGGATGACCACAGCGATGACCGTAACCGTGACGACGATGACGACGATGACGATGAAGATGAAGATGGTGAGGATGAGGATGATGAAGAGGATGATGAAGATGATGATGATGAGGATGAAGATGACCATGACAGTAACAGCAATGAGGACAACAATGAGGACAATAACAATGACGACGGCAATGGGGACGACCACAACAATGATGATGATGATGGTGGTGGTGATGAAGATGACAATGCCAGCAATGATGGAGATGATGAAGATGATGAAGATGAAGATGATGACGATGATGATGACAGCAATGAGGACAACAATGAGAACAATAACGATGACAACGACAACGAGGATGACCACAGCGATGACCGTAACCGTGACAACGATGACGATGATGACGATGAAGATGAAGATGATGAGGATGATGATGATGAAGATGATGAGGATGAAGATGACAATGACAGTAACAGCACTGAGGACAACGCTGAGGACAATAACAGTGACGACGGCAATGGGGACGACCACAACAATGACGATGATGATGGTGGTGGTGATGAAGATGACAATGCCAGCAATGATGAAGATGATGAAGATGATGAAGATGAAGATGACGATGATGATGACAGCAATGAGGACAACAATGAGGACAATAACAATGACAATGACAACGAGGATGACCACAGCGATGACCGTAACCGTGACGACGATGACGACGATGATGATGAAGATGAAGATGATGAGGATGAGGATGATGAAGATGATGATGATGATGAAGATAATGAGGATGAAGATGACAATGACAGTAACAGCACTGAGGACAACAATGAGGACAATAACAACAACGACAGCAATGGGGACGACCACAACAATGATGATGATGGTGGTGGTGGTGATGAAGATGACAATGCCAGCAATGATGAAGATGATGAAGATGATGAAGATGAAGATGATGACGATGATGACAGCAATGAGGACAACAATGAGAACAATAACAATGACAACGACAACGAGGATGACCACAGCGATGACCGTAACCGTGACACCGATGACGACGATGAGGATGAAGATGAAGATGCTGAAGGCGCTGAGTGCGTACCATGCATGGCAGCCCCACGGCGCTCTCTCCCCAGGAGGAATCGGGGGCTCTCAGGGCAGCGCGGCAGCAGCAGAGCCTGCAGGGCCGCCGGGCACAGCCCCAATCCCAGCAGCAGCGGCCAGCGCCGCGCCGTCCCCAGCAGGGCTCCCAGGCCCAGCACCTGCGAGGGGAGACGGGAATCCTGTCCTGTGGGGCGGAATCCCAGCCTACGTGCCCTAAAGCCATCCTATGGGGGCATAATCCCATCCTATGGGGGTGGAATCCCATCCTATGGGGTCATAATCCCATCCTATGGGGTCATAATCCCATCCTATGGGGGCGTAATCCCATCCTATGGGGGCATAATCCCATCCTATGGGGGCATAATCCCATGCTATGAAGTCATAATCCCATCCTATGGGGCGGAATCCCAGCCTACATGCCATAAAGCCATCGTATGGGGGCATAATACCATCCTATGGGGGTGTAATCCCATCCTATGGGGTCATAATCCCATCCTATGGGGGCGTAATCCCATCCTATGGGGGCATAATCCCATCATATGGGGTGGAATCCCAGCCTACGTGCCCTAAAGCCATCCTATGGGGGCATAATCCCATGCTATGAGGTCATAATCCCATCCTATGGGGCGGAATCCCAGCCTACGTGCCATAAAGCCATCCTATGGGGGCATAATCCCATCCTATGGGGGTGGAATCCCATCCTATGGGGGCATAATCCCATCCTATGGGGTCATAATCCCATCCTATGGGGGCATAATCCCATCATATGGGGGTGGAATCCCAGCCTATGTGCCATAAAGTCATCCTATGGGGGCATAATCCCATCCTATGGGGGTGGAATCCCAGCCTACGTGCCATAAAGCCATCCTATGGGGGCATAATCCCATCCTATGGGGGCATAATCCCATCCTACGGACGTGTAATCCCAACCTATGTCCCATACAGCCATCCTATGGGGGCGTAATCCCATCCTATGGGGTGGAATCCCAGCCTACGTGCCATAAGGCCATCCTAGGGAGCATAATCCCATCCTATGGGGTCATAATCCCATCCTATGGGGCATAATGCCATCCTGTAGGGGCGTACTCCCATCCTATGGGGGTGTAATCCCTTCCTGCGGGGGTGTAATCCCGTTCTATGGGGTCATAATCCCATCCTATGGGGGTGGAATCCCATCCTATGGGGTCAAAATGGGTGATTTTTGGTTAAATGGGGGATATTTGGGGTGAAAATGGGTGATTTTGGGGTTAAATGGGGGATTTGGGGGTTGAAAATGCATGATTTTGGGGTTATTTGGGAATTCCCCCCATTGCCCCCAAACCGTCCCCCAAATCCCTCTATTCACCCCCAACCCCCCCTGCGTTGCCCCTCAGACCCCTCTCTTGACCCCACATTCCCCCCACATTCCCTTCATTTACCCCAATTCACCCCAGGCCCCCCTTTGGCCCCATCCCCCCCTCCCCCAAAGACCACGTTGGGACCCCCCACATCCCCTCTTATTGGCCCCAAATCCCACTCAGAGCCCCCCAAACCTCCCCAAATCCCCCCATCCCCGCCCCCCATCCCTGCCCCCCCCATACCTGTGCCCCCAGGATGCCGATGACGACGGCCAATTGATGCAGGGTCCCCAGAGCCCCCCGTAGGTGGGTGGGGGCGATCTCCCCCACGTACATTGGCACCAGCCCTGAGACCAGCCCTGAGTGTGGGGAGAGGGAAAAGCGTGTGGGCTCCGTCCCCTTTAAGAGGTGACGTTGCCCCTTTAAGAGGAGGCAGCGCCCCTTTGAAGTCGGTGTTGCCCCGTTAAATTGGGGCACCGCCCCTTTAAGGGGTGATAGTGCTCCTTCAAGAGGTGACATTGCCCCTTTAAGAGGAGGCAGCGCCCCTTTGAAGTCGGTGTTGCCCCGTTAAATTGGGGCACCACCCCTTTAAGGGGTGATAGTGCTCCTTTAAGAGGTGACAATGCCCCTTTAAGAGGAGGCTTCACCCCTTTGAAGTCAGTGTTGCCCCTTTTAATTCGGGCCCCGCCTCTTTAAGAGTTGACGTTGCCTCTTTAAGGGGTGACAATGCTCGTTTAAGAGATTACATTGCACCTTTAAGAGATGATGCTGGCCCTTTAAGAGGTGACATCACCCCTTTAAGATGAGGCATTGCCCCTTTGATTGCCCCGTTAAATTGGGCACGGCCCCTTTAAAGGGTGACATTGCCCCTTTAAGGGGTGACGTTGCCCTTTTAAGGGGTGATGATGCTCCTTTAAGAGGTAACATTGCACCTTTAAGAGATGGTGTTGGCCCTTTAAGAGGTGACATCGCCCCTTTAAGAAGTGGTGCTGTCACTTTAAGAGATGACATTGTCCCTTTCAGAGATGACATCACCCCTTTAAGAGGTGGCACTGCCCCTTTAAGAAGCGGTGCTGTCACTTTAAGAGACGGCATTATGCCTTAGAAAGGCGACATCGCCCCTTTAAGAGGTAACATCATTCCTGTGAGGGACGACATTGCCCTTTTAAGATCAAGCATGACCCCTCGAAGAGCAGACCTCGCCCTTTTAAGGGGCGGGGCTGTGCAGGGCCGAACTCGCTTCCTATTGGCCGATACCTGAGTAGGCGCCGAGCAGGAACCGACCAATGATGATGAGGACGTAGGAGGGGCCCCACTTGGCCGCGCCCATCATGGCCCCGCCCACAAAGGCCAAGGCGTTGGTGGCGATCATGGCGTGCTTCCTGGGGGCGGGGCCACGTCAGGCCACGCCCACCTCGTGGCCCCATTGACCCCAATGACCCCATTGACCCCATTAACCCTATTAACCCCATTGATCCCATTAACCCCATTAGCACCATTAACCCCAGTGATCCCATTAACCCCAATGATCCTACTGACCCCACTGGCCCTATTAACCCCACTGACCCCAATGATCCCATTGACCCCATTGACCCCATTAACCCCAGTCATCCCATTAACCCTAATGATCCTACTGACCCCTACTTTCCCACCTCCAAATCACCACCCCATGAAGCCCCTCCCTCCCGGAAGCCCCCCCCGGATACCCCACCCCCGGAAGTGCCCCCAAGCCCCTCCCCCTTTAACGCCCACCCCCGGAAGTGCCCCCTAGGACCCCCTCCCCCCCCCCTTTCTCACCTCCAAATCACCACCCCATGAAGCCCCTCCCTCCCAGAAGCCCCCCCCAAAACCCCCGCCCACCGGAAGCTCCGCCCACACCGGAAGCGCTGCCCACACCAGAAGCCCCGCCCCCCCAGACCCCCACCCACCAGAAGCGCCGCCCCCCACCGGAAGCCCCGCCTCCACCGGAAGCCCCGCCCACCGGAAGCTCCGCCCACACCGGAAGCACTGCCCCCACCGGAAGCCCCGCTCCCCCCCCCAGACCCTCACCCACCGGAAAGCTCCGCCCACACCGGAAGTCCCGCCCCACCGGAAGTCCCGCCCCCACCGAAAGCCCCGCCCACCTGCCGAGGCGCTCAGCCACCACGCCCACCATCAGCGACGCCATCATCCCCCCCACGGAGAAGATGGCGACCGACAGAGCCCAGAGGGTGGAGACGGTCGTGGGGGGGGGCGGCTCCCCCCAGCGCTGCGTCCACGTCGTGTTGTATTCATCTTCCAGGACCTGCGGGACGTGGGGAGGGGGGGGGGGGGGGGGCCAAGATGGCGGCAGCCCAATGGGAACCCAATGGGAACCCAATGGGGACTCAATGGGAACCCAATGGAGATCAATGGGAACCCAGTGGGAACCAATATGGAACCCAATGGAATCTCAATGGGATCCAATATGGCACAAAATGGGATCTCAATGGGAACCAATATGGAACCCAATGGGATCCAATATGGAACTCAATGGGATCTCAATGGGAACCCAATGGAGCTCAATGGGAACCCAATGGGAACCAATGTGGAACCCAATGGGATCTCAATGGGGTCCAATATGGCACAAAATGGGATCTCAATGGGAACCAATATGGAACCCAATGGGATCTCAATAGCATCCAATATGGAACCCAATGGGATCTCAGTGGGAACCAATATGGAACCCAACGGCATCCAATATGGAACCCAATGGGAACCAATATGGAACGCAATGGGATCTCCATGGGAACTCAATGGAGCTCAATGGGAACCAATATGGAACCCAATGGGATCTCAATGGGATCCAATATGGCACCCAATAGAAACCAATATGGGAACCAATATAGAACCCAATGGGATCCAATATGGAACCCAATGGGAACCAAAATGGAACCCAATGGGAAACTCAAATGGGAACCAATATGGAGCCCAATGGGAACCCCAAAGAGAACCCCAATGCGAACCCAGTGTGCCCCCCCCCCCTCCCAGAACCCCCCGTCCCCATCCCCACCTTTTGGGGTGCGTTGATGACCCCCACGTGGTATCCGACCTGCAGTGACCCCAAAACCGCCGTCCCCACCGCCATGGCCAGGGTGGGGGTCAGCCCGGGGGGGGGCGGCGCATCCGCATCCTGCAGACAGTGGGGACATTGGGGTCAGTGCGGTCAATAGGGACATTGGGGTCAGTGGGGTTAGTGGGGACACTGGGGTCAATGGGGACATTGGGGTCAGTGGGGACATTGGGGTCAGTGGGGTTAGTGGGGTTAATGGGGTCAATGGGGACATTGGGGTCAGTGGGGACATTGGGACAATGGGGGACACTGTGGGGGGGACATGGGGGGGGCATTGGGGACAATGGGGGACCATTGGGGGGCCATTAGGGGTGGCCTAAGGCGGACTTGGGGACACGGGGGGGGGGGGCACTGGGGACATGAGGGGACATTGGGGACATGAGGGGACATTGAGGGGGGACATGGGGGGGGACACGAGGGGGGGACATTGGGGACATGGGGGGACATTGGGGTGGCATAAGGGGACATGGGGGGGACACGAGGGGGGACATTGGGGACATGAGGGGACATTGGGGGGTGAGACGAGGTGACATTGGTGACAATGGGGGGGGGGCATTGGGGACAATGGGGGACCATTGGGGGGCCATTGGGGGTGGCCTAAGGCGGACTTGGGGACACGGGGGGGGGGGGGGCACTGGGGATATGAGGGGACATTGGGGACATGAGGGGACATTGGGGGGGGACATTGTGGTGGGACACGAGGGGGGGACATTGGGGACATGGGGGGGCATTGGGGTGGCATAAGGGGACATGGAGGGACATTATGGGGTCATGGGGGGGAATGGGGGGACACTGGGGCCTTAAGGGACATTGGGGGGTGAGACGAGGTGACATTGGGGACAATGGGGGGGGGGGAATGGGGACATGAGGGACCATTGGGGGTGGCATAAGGGGGACAATGGGGACATGGGGGGGCATTGGGGTGGCATAAGGGGACTTTGGGGGGGGGACACGAAGGGGAGACACGAGGGGGGGACATTGGGGACATTGGGGACATGGGGGGGCATTGGGGACATGGGGGGACATTGGGGTGGCATAAGGGGACATTGGGGGGGACACGAGGGGGGGACATTGGGGACATGGGGGGACATTGGGGTGGCATAAGGGGACATGGGGGGGACACGAGGGGGGACATTGGGGACATGGGGGGGCATTGGGGTGGCATAAGGGGACATGGAGGGACATTATGGGGTTATGGGGGGGGGAATGGGGGGCCATTGGGGGTGGCCTAAGGGGGCCATTGGGGACATGAGTGGAGAGGACCTTGGTGAGCCGGGGGGGGGACATTGGGGACACGAGGGGCCACTGGGGGGGGTGACACGAGGTGACATTGGGGGCTCCCCCCCCCCCCCCCCTTAATGGGGCTCCTTAATGGGCCGCCCGGCCCGCATTGCCCCTATAAGGACAGAGCGGCGCTGCGGGGTGGGGGGGGCGGAGGGGGGGCAGCGACGTGCGGGGTCGTTGGACCGCCTATAGGGAGGGGGGGGGGTGGCTTAATGACCCCCCTCTAATTAGCGCTAATTAACCGCCTCTGTGCTCGTGAGCGCCTGTGAGCCTCCCTGAGAAGTCCCCTCCACTTAACCAGCCCCCCCAGACTCAATTAGGTCGCTAATTAACCCCGCTTATTGCCTCTCTAATTAGCCCTCTAATTACCCCGCTGATTACCCCACTAATTGCCCCCTTGATGACCCTCTCAGTCCCAATTAACCCTTAATTAACCCCCTAATTACCCCCAACCCATACATCCCTGCAGTTACTCCCTTTAACCCCCCCAGCTTTAATTACGCCCCTAATCACCCCTCTAATTACCCAGTTAATTACCCCTAATGACCCTCAATGTCCCAATTACTCCCTTAATTAACCCCTAATGATCCTCTCAGCCCCAATTAACCCCTAATTAACCTCCTAATTACCCCCAACGCATACATCCCTTTGGTTACTCCCTTTACCCCCCCCAGCCCTAATTATGCCCCTAATTACCCCTCTAATTACCCCATTGATTACTCCTATTGACCCTCTCAGCCCCAATTAACCCCTAATTACCCCATTGGCCCTCTCAGTCTCAATTAACCCCTAATTAACTCCTAATGATCCTCTCAGTCTCAATTAACCCCTAATTAACCCCCTAATTACCTCCAACCCATCCATCCCTTCATTTACTCCCTTTACCCCCCCAACCCTAATTACGTCCCTAATTACTCAATTAATTACCCAATTAATTACTCCTAATGACCCTCTCAGGCCCAATTAACCCCTAATTAACTCCTAATAACCCTCTCAGTCCCAATTAACCCCTGATTAACCCCTTAATTACCCCCCATCCCGCATCCCCAAGCATTCACTCCCCTAATTATGCCCTTAATTACCCCTCTAATTATCTCCTTAATTAACCCAAAAGACCTTCTCTGTCCCAATTACACCCTTAATTAACCCCTACTGATCCTCTCGGTCCCAATTAACCCCTAATTAACCCCTTAATTACTGCCCACCCCACATTTACTGCTTTAAATCCCCCCAAGCCTAATTGCACCCTTAATTACTCCTCTAATTATTCCCTTAACTAGCCCCTAACGACCTCTTAGCTTCAATTAGCCCCTAATTAATCCCTAATAACCCTCTCAGTCCCAACTAACCCCTAATCAACCCCCTAATTATGGCCCACCCCACATTTACTCCCCTAAATCCCCCCCAAACCCAATTAGTCCCCTTAATTAACCCCTCTAATTACCCCCTAAATCCCACTTACTCATTAACGAGGCACTAAAAGTCCCTTAAAACCCAATTAACCACCTCATTAATCCCTCATTAGTCCAGGAGCCCCCAACGCCCCACTAATTACCCCCTAATTGCCCCCTACCCCTAATAACCCCCCTAATTACCACCTTATTACCCTCTAATTGCTCCCTAATTAACGCTTAATTATCCCCGAGCCTAAATGTCCGTTAATTATGCCTTAATTAGCCCTTAATTACAACGCTTTATAACTCCAACCTTTAATTACCCCTAAATTAACCCCTGAATTCCCCCCAATTATCTTCTAATTAACCCTTTGCCCTGATTACCCCTTAATTACGTCCCAGTCCCTAATTACTCCCTAATGACGCACACTATCCCCCTCATTAACCCCTAATTACCCCCTCCATCCTTCTAATTACCCCCTTAATTACCCCTCTAATTGCCCTTCCCAGCCCTAATTAACCCCAACTCATAATTAGCCTCTCATCAGCCCATTAATTACCCCCAACCCCCCTAATTACCCCTGCAGCCCCAATTCCTCCCTCCATTACTCCCCTAATTACACTCCTAATTAACCCCACAGCTTTTAATTACTCCTAATTACCACAACACCACCCCTATTTACCTTCAAATACCCACTAATTGGCATCTTAATTACCCCCCCCACCCTTAATTAAGCCCGCTAATTAACACCCCCCCCCCCCCCATGTACCTCCTCCTCATTCTGGATCTGCTGGAATCCAATCGGCATTGTGGGATTAATTAACGGGGGGCAATTAACGAGCAGCAATTAATAATAGCTAATGAATAGCTGGTAGTTAATAGCGAATAATTAACAGGGAGAAGTTAATGAATAATTAATAGGCGGTTAAAAATGGGGGTCAATGGGAGAATAAGCAGATAATGGAAGAGGGTAATTAAGGGAGTAATTAAACTGTAATTAACGGGGTGTTATTAAGGGGTAATTGATAGGGGGTAATTAGTGGGGTAAATTAATGGGGTTAATTAGCGGGGGGTTAATTAGCAGCACCGCGACCCCCCTGGGGTGGGCAGATCCCGGGGGGGGGCGGGGCAGTGGGGGGGGGAGGGACAATTAAGGGGGTTAATTAGTGGGGGGGTAATTAATAGAGGTAATTAAGGGGTATTTAGGGGCGCAATTAACGAAGGGGGACTGTTAATGGGGGTAATTATGGGGGTTAATAAGGAGGGAAGGTGACTGTGGGGGCAGTGGTGGGGGTAATTAGTATGGGGGTTAATTAGTGGGGTAGTTAAGGGGTAATTAATTAGAGGGAGCAATTAATGAGGGTAATAATTGGGGGTAATGAGGAGGGGGCAATTAGTGGGGAATTAATTGGGCCGTCAGCGCAATAATGCATGGAAAGCCTTAATTTATGGGCTAATTTCAGGCAATTTTAATTAAATATGGGTTATTAATCAGGGCACCGTTAATTAGCGGGCTAATTAATGAGGCGAGTTAGTGAATGGGGTGCTCAGCGTTAATTAAAGGGGCAAGCGGCGTTAATGAAGGCGTCTGGTGAGAGTCAAGCCGGGGGTCATTAAGGGCTAATGACGCAGGGGTTAATTAATTAAGGGGTAATTAATGAAGGGCTGTTAATTGGGGTCCGGTCCCTCTGCCCAGGGGCTCCGCTCTGGGTCCCTCAGGAGGCCACGCCCCCTCGAAGCCACGCCCCCTCGAAGCCACGCCCACTGGTGCTTAGGCCAC
Source organism: Gallus gallus (assembly GCF_016699485.2). NCBI lineage: Eukaryota > Metazoa > Chordata > Aves > Galliformes > Phasianidae > Gallus > Gallus gallus. The sequence goes on along the minus strand of NW_024096012.1, from coordinate 82,542 downwards.
GCCCCCGAGCCCGCGGGGTCACCCGAGGTCACGCGGTGACGTCACTGCCGCGCCCCCTCCCCTCCCCCCACGGGGTTATTTTTAGGGAAAGGTCACGGCGGTGGGGGAGGGGCGGCTCTTAAAGGGGCGATGGAGCCAAGGGGGGGCGTGAGTCTGTGCATGGGGCCCACCTCTGGTATCGCCCCTTTAATTAGCTCTTTCCGTTATAATTACCGTTTTTATTACTCAATTAATTGTGCGTTCTCTTAATGGTTCCACCCGTTTAATTATCCCCATCCTCTTAATTAATCTAATCCTTTCATTGTCTCTCCCTTTTAATTGCCCCCCTTAATTACCCCGCCCCCTTAATTACCCCACCCTCTTAATTACCCCGCCCTTTAATCACCCCGCCTCTTAATTACCCCATTCTCTTAACTTATCCCCTTAATTACCCCGCCCGATTAATTACCCTAACCGCCTTTAATTATCCCTCCCCTTTAATTACTCCTCCCCCTTAATTGCCCCTCCCCTTAATTACCGCCCCCTTAATTACACCGCTCCCTTAATTAATTCTCGTCTTTATTACTTCTCAGCACTATCACTTTTCCCTTTAATTACCTCAGCCCTTAATTAGTTAACCCCGGTATTAATTATCCCCTTGCCCCTCCCCCAGCGCCGTTCCCGCCTCTCGCGAGGCCCGCGCCGCGACTCTCGCCGTGACGTCACCACGCGCGCCACCGTCGCGCTTTTATGACGTCACGCCCGAGCGCCGCCTCAGTCTGCTGTAGCGGCGCGGCCGCGCAGCAGCTCCGAGAGGGGAGTCTGCGCGTCGTCGCTATCTGACGTCGGTCTGACGCCATCGTGACGTGAGCGTGACGTCATTTTTGCCACCGAGAGGGTCGCCATGGTGTCGTTGCTGTGCTGCGGGCCCAAGCTGGCGGCGTGCGGGATCGTGCTGAGCGCCTGGGGCGTCGTCATGCTGGTGAGGGGGGGGGGGGGGGAGGGAGGGGTTCTGGGGGGGTTCTGTTTGGTCTATGGGGGTTCTGGGGGGGTTCTGTTGGGCCTATGGGGGTTCTGTTTGGTCTATGGGGGTTCTGGGGGGGTTCTGTTGGGCCTATGGGGGTTCTGTTTGGTCTACGGGGGTTCTGGGGGGGCTCTGTTGGGCCTATGGGGGTTCTGTTTGGTCTACGGGGGTTCTGGGGGGGTTCTGTTTGGTCTACGGGGGTTCTGTTTGGTCTATGGGGGTTCTGGGGGTGTTCTGTTTGGTCTACGGGGGTTCTGGGGGGGTTCTGTTGGGCCTATGGGGGTTCTCTTGGTCTATGGGGGTTCTGGGAGGGTTCTGTTGAGCCTATGGGGATTCTAGGGGGGGTTCTGTTGGGCCTATGGGGCTCTGGGGGGGTTCTGTTGGACCTATGGGGCTCTGGGGGGGTTCTGTTAGATCTATGGGGGTTCTGGGGGGGTCTATGGGGGTTCTGGGGGTGTTCTGTTGGGCCTATGGGGATTCTAGGGGGGGTTCTGTTGGGCCTATGGGGGTTCTGGAGGGGTTCTGTTGGGTCTATGGGGGTGTTTTTGGGTCTATGGGGGTTCTGGGGTTGTTCTGTTGGGCCTATGGGGGGCGTGGGGGGTTTGCGGGGGTTCTGTTGGGCCTATGAGGGTTCTGAGTGGGGCCTGGGGGGGTTCCGTGGGGCCTGGGGGGATTCGGGAGGGCCCAAGGGGGGGTTCTGTTGGGTCTATGGGGGTTCTGGGGGGGTCTATGGGAGTTCTGGGGGGGTCTGAGGGGGCCTATGGGGGTTCTGTTGGGCCTATGGGGGTTCTGTGGGGCCTGGGGGGCTCTGGGGGGATTCTGGAGGGCCTATGGGGGTTCTGGGGAGGTTCTCTGGGGCCATGGAGGTCTCTATGGGGCTGGGGGGGTCCCTATGGGGCCGTGGAGGTCTCTATGGGGCTGGGGGGAGGTCAATATGGGGCCATGGAGGCCTCTATGGGGTTGAGGGGTCCCTATGGGGCCGTGGAGGTCTCTATGGGGTTGGGGGGATCCCTGTAGGGCCATGGAGGTTTCTATGGGGCTGGGGGGGGTCTCTATAGGGCCATGGAGGTCCCTGTGAGGCTGGGGGTGTCCCTGTGGGACTGACGGGGTCCCTATGGGGCCGTGGAGGTCTCTATGGGGCTGGGGGGGTCCCTGTGGGGCTGTAGAGGTCTCTGCTGTGTCACCGCTCCATGTCCCCAATGTCCCCACATCCGTCCCCATATTGGTGTGTCCCCATATCCCATTATCCCCATATTTGTGTCCCCATTGCCCCCATTGTCCCATTGGTCCCCACTGTCCCCACTGTCCCCATTGTCCCCGTTGTCCCCATATGCCCGTTGTTCCCACTGTCCCCGTATCCCATTGTGCCCATATCCCACTGCCCCCATTGTCCCATTGTCCCACTGTCCCATTGTCCCACTGTCCCATATCCCATTGTTCCATTGTCCCATTGTCCCCACTGTCCCCATATCCCATTGTCCCCACTGTCCCCATATCCCATTGTCCCATTGTCCCCATTGTCCCACTGTCCCCACTGTCCCCACTGTCCCCATTGTCCCCGCTGTCCCCACTGTCCCCACTGTCCCCACTGTCCCCACTGTCCCCATTGTCCCCATTGTCCCATTGTCCCACTGTCCCCATTGTCCCCACTGTCCCCATTGTCCCATTGTCCCACTGTCCCCATATCCCATTGTCCCACTGTCCCCACTGTCCCCATTGTCCCACTGTCCCCATATCCCTTTGTCCCCACTGTCCCCATATCCCATTGTCCCACTGTCCCCATTGTCCCACTGTCCCCATATCCCATTGTCCCCATTGTCCCCACTGTCCCCATGTCCCATTGTCCCACTGTCCCCATTGTCCCCGCTGTCCCCATTGTCCCACTGTCCCCACTGTCCCCGCTGCCACCGCCCCATTCCGGTCCCATCCGCCCCGCAGGGTGGTGACGGTGACATTGCCGGCTGGGGGGGGGGGGGGGGGGGGGAGGGGACAGCAGGAAGTGACACAGAGGGGGGTGACAGTGACACCATAACGGGGGGGGGAGGGACATAAAGGGGGACATTGGGGTGACATAAAGGGGGGGGGACAGTGACATAAAGGGGGGGGGGACATAAAGGGGGGGGGGGAGGGACATAAAGGGGGGACATTGGGGTGACATAAGGGGGGGGGGACAGTGACGCCATAAAGGGGGGGACAGTGACATAAAGGGGGGGGACAGTGACACCATGGGGGGGGGGGAAGGGACATAAAGGGAGACATTGGGGTGACATAAAGGGGGGGACAGTGACACCATAAAGGGGGGGGGGGGACATAAAGGAGGGGACAGTGACACCATAAAAGGGGGAGGGGGAATATAAAGGGGGGGGACAGTGGCACCATAAAGGGGGGGGACAGTGACATAAGGGGGGGGACAGGGACACCATGAAGGGGGGGGGGGGACATAGAGAGGGGGGGACAGTGACACCATAAAGGGGGGGGGACATGGGGGGGGGATAGTGACACCATAAAGGGGGGGGGACAGGACATAAAGGGGGGGGACAGTGACATAAAGGGGGGGGGCAGGGATATAAAGGGGGGGGACAGTGACACCATAAGGGGGGGGGGGGGGGGGCATCAAGAGGGGGACAGTGACACCATAAAGGGGGGGGGGCAGTGACATAAAGGGGGGGGGCAGTGACACCATAAGGGGGGGGGGGGGGCATCAAGAGGGGGGGCAGGGACACCATAAAGGGGGGGGGGGGGACAGTGACACCATAAAGGGGGGGGGACATGAAGTGGGGAACAGTGACAGCATAAAGGGGGGTGGGGGGAATATAAAGGGGGGGGACAGTGGCACCATAAAGGGGGGGGACAGTGACATAAGGGGGGGGGGGGGGCACGGATATAAAGGGGGGGACAGTGACACCATAAGGGGGGGGGCATCAAGAGGGGGGACAGTGACACCATAAAGGGGGGGGGCAGTGACATAAAGGGGGGAACAGTGACACCATAAAGGGGGGGGGCAGGGATATAAAGGGGGGGGACAGTGACACCATAAAGGGGGGGACAGTGACATAAAGGGGGGAGGCAGGGATATAAAGGGGGGGGGACAGTGACACCATAAAGGGGGGAGGCAGGGATATAAAGGGGGGGGACAGTGACATAAAGGGGGGGGCAGGGATATAAAGGGGGGGGCAGTGACACCATAAAGGGGGGGGACGGGACACATAAAGGGGGGGGGGGGGCAGTGACTCCATGGAGGTGACATTGGGGGGGGTGACAACCATCCCTTTTGTGTCCCCCCCCCCCCCCTTTCAGGTGTTGTTGGGCATCTTCTTCAACGTCCACTCAGCAGTGCTGATTGAGGACGTCCCATTCACCGAAGAAGACTTCAACGAGTGAGTCCAAATTGGGGGGGAGGGGGGGGGGGGGAGGGGGGGTGACAGCAACACCCCAACAAACAACACCTCGATAACACCCCAACAACACCCCAACACCCCAACAACAACACCCCAACCCCATTGGTCACCTTCCTTTCCCATCCATCCTAGCGCTCCGGAGTGCATCTATGGGCTGTCTGAATGGGGTGGGGGTGTTGGTATGGGGGGGGGGTGACAACAACACCCCAACAAACAACACCCCAACACCCCAACAACAACAGCCCAACAACACCCCAACAACACCCCAACAGCCCAACAACAGCCCATTGGTCACCTTCCTTTCCCATCCATCCCAGTGGTCTGGAGCGCATCTATGGGCTTTATGAATGGGGTGGGGGGGGTATTGGGTTAGAGGGGGTGGGGGTGACAACAACACCCCAAAAACACCCCAACAACACCCCAAAACACCCCAACAGCCCAACAACACCCGAACCCCATTGGTCACCTTCCTTTCCCATCCATCCCAGTGGTCTGGAGCGCATCTATGGGCTTTATGAATGGGGTGGGGGGGGTATTGGGTTAGAGGGGGTGGGGGTGACAACAACACCCCAAAAACACCCCAACAACACCCCAAAAACACCCCAACACCCCAACAACACCCCCAACACCCCAACAACACCCCAACAACAGCCCAACCCCATTGGTCACCTTCCTTTCCCATCCACCCCATGGTCTGGAGTGCATCTATGGGCTGTATGAATGGGGTGGGGGGGGGTATTGGGTTAGAGGGGGTGGGGGTGACAACAACACCCCAACAACACCCCAACAACACCCCAAAACACCCCAACAGCCCAACAACACCCGAACCCCATTGGTCACCTTCCTTTCCCATCCATCCCAGCGGTCCGGAGCGCATCTATGGGCTGTATGAATGGGGTGGGGGGGGGTATTGGGTTAGAGAGGATGGGATGACAACAACACCCCAACAACACCCCAAAAACACCCCAACAACACCCCAATAACACCCCAGCACCCCAACAACAACACCCCAACCCCATTGGTCACCTTCCTTTCCCATCCATCCCAGCGGTCCGGAGCGCATCTATGGGCTGTATGAATGGGGTGGGGGGGGTATTGGGTTAGAGGGGGTGGGGGTGACAACAACACCCCAACAACACCCCAACAACACCCCAACAACACCCCAAAAACACCCCAACACCCCCACTTTCCTTTCCCATCCATCCCAGCGGTCCGGAACGCATCTACGGGCTGTACGAACGCGTGGGCACCAATTGCTTCGTGGCTGCTGGGCTCTACCTGTTGTTGGGAGGCTTTGCTTTGTGTCAGGCACGACTCAACAAGAGGAAGGAGTACCTGGTCCGCTAGTCGGCATGGCAACCGCCCCCAAAACCCCCCCGTCCCCCCCCCCAAATCCCGCTTCTGAAGCCTGTGGTGGTGGTTGGAGGACCCGGAGGTGGTGCTTGGAGGACCAACTGGTTTTGTCGCCCTCTCGCCTACAACGTTCCAACCCACGCAGTCTAATAAATGGTGATGGTCTGTAATGTTGTATACAATTTTGGGGGTGTATCATCATGACAACCCCCTCACTTCCCCCCCAAATCCCACTTCTGAAGCCTTTGGTGGTGGTTGGAGGACCCGGAGGTGGTGCTTGGAGGACCAACTGGTTTTGTCGCCCTCTCGCCTACAACATTCCAACCCACGCAGTCTAATAAATGGTGATGGTCTGTAATGTTGTATACAATTTTGGGGGTGTATCATCATGACAACCCCCTCACTTCCCCCCCAAATCCCACTTCTGAAGCCTTTGGTGGTGGTTGGAGGACCCGGAGGTGGTGCTTGGAGGACCAACTGGTTTTGTCACTCTCTCGCCTACAACGTTCCAACCCACACACTCCAATAAATGATGTTGTATTGTACTCCTGTATGCAGTTCTGGGGTTCTATCACCATGGAGACCCCCAAAACCCCCCTCACTTCCCCCCCAAATCCCACTTCTGAAGCCTTTGGTGGTGGTTGGAGGACCTGGAGGTGGTGCTTGGAGGACCAACTGGTTTTGTCACTCTCCTGCCTACAACGTTCCAATTTACGCACTGTAATAAATGATGGTCTGTAGTGCTGTATGCAGTTCTGGGGGGTCTGTCGCCATGGAGAACCCCTAAAAGCCCCCCATTTCCCCCCCAAATCCCAATTCTGATCCCATTGGTGGTGCTTGGAGGACCCGGAGGTGGTGCTTGGAGGACCGACAGGTTCTGTACACCGTTCCAACCCACACACTGCAATAGGTGATGATGTTCCCTACAGCTGTGCACAGTTCTGGGGGTCTGTCACCATGGCAACCCCCACCCCCAATTTCTCCCCATATCCCCACCCTGATGCTGTATTTTACCTTGGAGGACCAATTTTTTTCCACCCCTTTCCTCCCCACCGCACTCCAAACCGCGGATTCCAATAAAAGCCGTTATTCTCTATGAACAAACCGCTTTTGGTGCCATTTTGAGGTCATTCGGGGCTTCGTTGAGGGTCTTTTTTTTTTTACCGGGGGGGGGGGGGGGGGGGGGGTAAAACCATAGAGTCGTGCGGGTAGAGCGTCAGGGCGGCGCTCTGCGCGCATCCCGCAGTGCCCACAGGAAGTGGCTGCGATAAGCCGGAAGTAAGGCAAGACGACCGGAAGTAGTCAGGTTCAGAGCGTAAGAGAGAGAGAAACTGAGAGGGAGATACCGGAAGCGGAAAAGGGAAGACCGGAAGTGGGCGCGGCCGCCACCGGGAGGAGCGGGCAGAGCGCCCCGCGCCGCCGCCACCATTGAGGCGGACGCGGAGCGGCGGCGGCGGCGCGCGGAGGGCGGAAGCGGCGGCGGTGGAACGACGCCGGGGCCCGCCGCCATGACATCGGCATCCACCAAGGTGAGAGGGAGGGACTTCCGGTGTGGGGCTGAAGGGACTTCCGGTGGCTCTGGGGCCCACGCTGAGCGCCCCCCCCCCACCCCCACACATTGAGCCCGGAGGGCCCCTCAGCCCCATAGAAACCCCATAGAGACCCCCTCAGCCCCATAGAAACCCCACTGGGCCCCTCAGCCCCACACATTGACCCCATAGGGACCCCCTCAGCCCCATAGAAACCCCATAGAGATCCCCTCAGCCCCATAGAAACCCCATAGGGCCCCTCAGCCCCACACATTGACCCCATAGGAACCCCCTCAGCCCCATAGAAACCCCATAGAGATTCCTTCAGCCCTATAGAAACCCCATAGGGCCCCTCAGCCCCACACATTGACCCCATAGGGACCCCCTCAGCCCCATAGAAATCCCATAGAGATCCCCTCAGCCCCATAGAAACCCCATAGGGCCCCTCAGCCCCACACATTGACCCCATAGGAACCCCCTCAGCCCCATAGAAACCCCATAGAGATCCCTTCAGCCCCATAGAAACCCCATAGAGATCCCCTCAGCCCCTTAGAAACCCCACAGGGACCCCCTCAGCCCCACAGAAACCCCACATGGACCCCCTCGGCCCCACGGAAACCCCATAGAATGCCCCCCCCATCCCCACACACTGACCCCATTGAACCCCTTCTGCCCCATAGGGACCCCTTCAGCCCCACAGAAACCCCATAAGGCCCCCCATCCCCACACAGTGACCCCATTGAACCCCTTCAGCCCCACAGAAACCCCACAGAAGCCCCCACTCCCTTCCCAGTATATCCCAATCCCTCCCAGTCCTCCCGCGGTCCCTCCCAGTCCCTTCCCAGTATATCCCAGTCCCTCCCAGTTCCCTTCCAGTCCCTTCCCAGTATATCCCAATCCCTCCCAGTCCCCTCCCAGTATATCCCAGTTCATCCCAGTATATCCCAGTCCTCCCCAGCCCATCCCAGTCCCTCTCAGTCCATCCCAGTATATCCCAGTCCCTCCCAGTCCCCTCCCAGCATATCCCAATCCCTCCCAGTCCCCTCCCAGTCCCTCCCTGTATATCCCAGTCCTTCCCAATCCCTCCCAGTCCCCTCCCAGTATATCCCAGTTCCTCCCACTATATCGCAGTCCCTCCCAGTCCCTCCCAGTATATCCCAATCCCTCCCAGTCCCCTCCCAGTCCCCTCCCAGTCCCTCCCAGTATATCCCAGTCCTTCCCAATCCCTTCCAGTCCCCTCCCAGTATATTCCAGTCCCTCCCAGTCCCTCCCAGTCCCCCCCAGTATATCCCAGTCCTTCCCAGTCCCTCCCAGTCCCCCCCAGTATATCCCAGTCCCCTTCTCATCCCTCCCAGTCCCCTCCCAGTCCCCTCCCAGTCCCTCCCAGTATATCCCAGTCCCTTCCCAGTCCATCCCAGTATATCCCAGTCCCCTTCTCATCCCTCCCAGTCCCCTCCCAGTCCCTCCCAGTATATCCCAGTCCCTCCCAGTCCATCCCAGTTGGTCCCCACAGGTCGGGGAGATCTTCTCGGCCGCCGGCGCCGCCTTCTCCCGCCTGGGGGAGCTCACCATGCAGCTGCACCCCATGGCCGACAGCCCCGCGGGGTACGGGCAGCTATGGGGGGATATGGGGGGTGAGATGGGGCAGCTATGGGGGGATATGGGGTCATATGGGGGGATATGGGGCAGCTGTGGGGGGATATGGGGGTGATATGGGGCAATAAGGGGGGATATGGGGCAGCTGTGGGGGGATATGGGGTCATATGGGGTGATATGGGGCAGCTATGGGGGGATATGGGGTCATATGGGGTGATATGGGGCAGCTATGGGGGGATATGGGGCAGCTATGGGGGGATATGGGGGGTGAGATGGGGCAGTTATGGGGGGATATGGGGTCATATGGGGTGATATGGGGCAGCTATGGGGGGATATGGGGGTGATATGGGGTCATATGGGGGGATATGGGGCAGCTGTGGGGTGATGGGGTGATAGGGGGCGATATGGGGGGTGATATGGGGTCATATGGGGTGATATGGGGCAGCTATGGGGGGATATGGGGTCATATGGGGTGATATGGGGCAGCTATGGGGGGATATGGGAGTGATATGGGGTCATATGGGGGGATATGGGGCAGCTATCGGGGGATATGGGGCAGCTATGGGGTGATGTGGGGGTGATATGGGGCGATATGGGGTGATATGGGGCAACTATGGGGTCATATGGAGGATATGGGGGGATATGGGGCAGCTATGGGGTGGTATGGGGGGATATGGGTTGATAAAGGGGGGATATGGGTTGATATGGGGCAATACAGGGCAACTATGGGGCGATACAGGGCAACTATGGGGGGATATGGGGCAGCTACGGGGGGATATGGGGTGATGGGGGGTGATATGGGGCAGCTATGGCGCTCTACGGGGCGCAATGGGGCTCTATGGGTCAGTCTGTGGGGCGCTGTGGGTCGCTATGGGTCAGCTATGGGGCACTCTGGGTCTATATGGGTCTCTATGGAGCTCTGTGGGGCCCAATGGGGCGCTATGGGGTGCTATGGGGCAGCTATGGGGCGCTATGGGATGCCATGGGTTTCTATGGGGCACTATGGATCAGTTATGGGGCAGCCATGGGGTGCTGTGGGGCAGCTATGGGTCTCTATCAGCTGCTATGGGTATCTATGGGTTCCTATGAGTCTATGGGACAGCTATGGGGCGCTGTGGGGCAGCTATGGGTCAGTTATGGATCTCTGAGTTGCTATGGGTCTCTATGGGTTCCTATGAGTCTATGGGTCGCTATGGGTCAGTTATGGGGCAGCCATGGGGCACTGTGGGGCAGCCATGGGGTGCTGTGGGACAGCTATGGGTCAGTTATGGGGCAGCCATGGGGCGCTGTGGGGCAGCTATGGGTCAGTTATGGGGCAGCCATGGGGCGCTGTGGGGCAGCCATGGGGCGCTGTGGGGCAGCTATGGGTCAGTTATGGGGCAGCCATGGGGCGCTGTGGGGCAGCTATGGGTCAGTTATGGGGCAGCCATGGGGCGCTGTGGGACAGCTATGGGTCAGTTATGGGGCAGCCATGGGGCGCTGTGGGGCAGCTATGGGTCAGTTATGGGGCAGCCATGGGGCGCTGTGGGGCAGGGCCAAGTGGACGGCGGCGGAGTTGGAGCTGCTGCGCGCGGCCGTGCGGCGCTTTGGGGACGACCTGCAGCGCATCAGCGCCATCATCAGGGAGCGCACGCTGTAAGGGGGCGGCCCCACTGCCCCCACCCCCCCCCCCACCGACCCCAAATACCCCACCGACCCCAAATACCCCACTGACCCCTCCCCTCCCCCCCCCCCCCCCCCCGGACCCCAAACCCCCCAAATTTCAGCCCCCAACCCCCCAAATTCTGCCCCAAATGGACCCCAAAGTGGGACAAATTTGGACCCAAATGGACCCCAAAATGGACCCAAATGGACCCCAAAATGGACCCAAATTGATCCCAAATACCTCACTGACCCCAAATACCCTACCGACCCCACATACCCCCCCCCCCCCGGGCCCCAAACACCCCAAATTTCAGCCCCCAAACCCCCAAATTCTGCCCCAAATGGACCCCAAAGTGGGACAAATTTGGACCCAAATGGACCCAAAAATGGACCCAAATTGACCCCAAAGGGACTCAAATGAATCCCAAATACCCCACCGACCCCAAATACCCCACTGACCCCTCCCCTACCCCCCCCCGGACCCCAAACCCCCCAAATTTCAGCCCCCAAACCCCCAAATTCTGCCCCAAATGGACCCCAAAGTGGGACAAATTTGGACCCAAATGGACCCAAAAATGGACCCAAATGGACCCCAAAATGGACCCAAATTGATCCCAAATACCTCACTGACCCCAAATACCCCACTGACCCCTCCCCTACCCCCCCCCGGACCCCAAACCCCCCAAATTTCAGCCCCCAAACCCCCAAATTCTGCCCCAAATGGACCCCAAAGTGGGACAAATTTGGACCCAAATGGACCCAAAAATGGACCCAAATGGACCCCAAAATGGGCCCAAATTGATCCCAAATACCTCACTGACCCCAAATACCCCACCGACCCCACATACCCCCCCCCCCGGCCCCAAACCCCCAAATTTCAGCCCCCAAACCCCCAAATTCTGCCCCAAATGGACCCCAAAATGGGACAAATTTGGACCCACATGGACCCAAAAACGGACCCAAATGGACCCCAAATGGACTCAAATGGACCCCAAATAACCCACTGACCCCAAATACCCCCATACCCCACTGACCCCCCCCCCCCCCCCGGACCCCAAATACCCCAAATTTCAGCCCCCAAACCCTCAAATTCTGCCCCAAATGGCCCAAAATGGACCCCAAAATGGACCCAAAATGCCCTCAAATGGACCCCAAATGCTCCCAAATGGACCCCAAAAGGACCCAAATTGATCCAAAATGGACGCAAAATGACCCCAAATATCCCAATTTCATCCTGAAATTGCCCCAAATTTCACCCTAATAGTGATCCAAAATGATCCCAAAATCCCCTTTTTTCACCCTAAAATCCTCTTCCTCCCTCCCTTTCCTTCACTTCCGGTTCCGTTCCTGGCCCCGCCCCCTTTCTCTTCCCGTCCAATCAGCGGCGCAGCGCGCCGGAAGGCCTACGAAGAGGGCGGGATCGCAGTGCGGCTCCTCCAAATTGCCCCCAAATCCCCCAATTTCACCCCAAAACTCCTTTAAAATACCCCAAATTCCCACAATTCCGCCCCAAAATGACCCGAAATCCCCCCAATTTCACCCCAAAATGCCCCCCAATCCCCTCCCCCTCCTCCATCCTCCAACTTCCGGTTCCGCCCTTAACCCCGCCCCCTTTCCTCTTTCCCGTCCAATCAGCGCTCAGCTCCGCGGCGCGGCGCGCCGGAAGGCGTACGAAGAGGGCGGGATCGCAGTGCCGCCGCCCCCCCCCGATTCACCCAAACGGGGGCAGCGCCGACCCGGGGGGGGGGCGGGGGGGGGCGGGGCGTCCCCGGAGCCTCCCCCGAAGAGACCCAAATCCGCTTCCGGTATGGGCCCCCCCCCCCCCCATTTTGGGATCCCCCCTCCCTCCCCCCCCCCCTAATTTGGGACCTCCCCCCACTCATCCGATTCAGACCCCCCCCCGTGATTTGGGACCCCCCTCCCATTTTGGGACCCCCCCATCCCATAATTTGCCCCCCCCCCCCCCCCCTCATTTTGGGACCCCCCCATCCCATAATTTGCCCCCCCCCCCCCCTCATTTTGGGACCCCCCCATCCCATAATTTGGGACCCCCCCTTCCATTTTGGGACCCCCCCATCCCATAATTTGGGACCCCCCCCCTCCCATTTTGGGACCCCCCCCATCCCATAATTTGGGCCCCCCCCCCAATTTTGGGACCCCCCCCAATATAAAACCCTCCCGTCAATTTGCCCCCCCCCCCCTTTCATAATTTGGGACCCCCCCTTTTCAGAACCCCCCCACCCAATTTCGGCCCCCCCCCCCAATTCAGGACCCCCTCCCAATTTGGGGCCTCCGCACCCCAGTTTGGGACCCCCCCACCCCCAATTTTGGACCCCCCCCCCATAATTTGGGACCCCTCCCATTTTTGGGACCCCCCCTCAATTTGGCCCCTCCCCTCCCCCCAATTTCTGACCCCCAATCCCCCCCCCCTCCCCCCCTTTCAGAGCCCCCCCCCACTGAGGCCGACCCCCCCGGGGGGGACGTGGTGGACGTGGAGGGATTGGGGGAACCCCCCCCCCCAAAAAGGACCCCCCCGGAATTGGGTGAGATGTGGGGCGCTGTGGGGTGGGGTGGGATATGGGGTGGGATGGGGCACTTGTGGGGCCCTATGGGTCTCTATGGGGCTCTTTGGGGCACTTATGGGGCTCTACGGGGCGCTGTGGGGCTCTATTGGGTGGATATGGGGTACTGTGGGGTTCTATGGGGTTCTATGGGGTGGGATGGGACACTTATGGGGCGCTATGGGGCCCTATGGGTCTCTATGGGGCTCTTTGGGGCACTTATGGGTCTCTATGGGGCGCTGTGGGGCTCTATGGGGTGGATATGGGGTACTGTGGGGTTCTATGGGGTTCTATGGGGTGGGATGGGACACTTATGGGGCGCTATGGGGCCCTATGGGTCTCTGTGGGGCTCTTTGGGGCACTTATGGGTCTCTATGGGGCGCTATGGGGCTCTATGGGGTGGATATGGGGCACTGTGGGGTTCTATGGGGCTCTATGGGGTAGAATGGGACACTTATGTGGCACTATGGGGCTCTATGGGGTGGATATGGGGCACTGTGGGGTTCTATGGGGCACTTATGGGGTTCTGTGGGTCTCTATGGGGCACTGTGGGGCTCTGTGGGGGTCTATGGGGTGGGATGGGACACTTACGGGGCGCTATGGGGCTCTATGGGGTGGATATGGGTCTCTGTGGGGTACTATGGGGCTCTATGGGGCACTATAGCGCACTTATGGGTCTCTATGGGTCTCTGTGGGGCACTGTGGGGCTCTATGGGGCACTGTGGGTCTCTATGGGTCTCTATGGGGCACTTACGGGGTTCTATGGGGTGGATATGGGTCTCTGTGGGGTACTATGGGGCTCTATGGGGCACTATAGCGCACTTATGGGTCTCTATGGGTCTCTATGGGGCACTGTGGGGCTCTATGGGACTCTATGGGGCACTTACGGGGTTCTATGGGGTGCTGTGTTTTCACTGTGTATCTTTATGCCCCCCCACAGTGTGAATGGAGCCCTCCGTGGGACCCCCCCTTAAAGGACCCCCCAACAACCGACGGACGCCGCCCCCCCCCCCCCCCCCTCCGGGACCCCCAAATCCCATCGGGGTTCCCCCCCCCCCCATATTTGCACCCCAATAAACGGCTGTGACCCCCCCCACGCCCCCCAATGCTTTGTGGTGTTTTCTGCCCCCCCACTCCCCATTAATGGGGACCCCCCGAATTTATAGGGACCCCCCAATTAATAGGGACCCCCCAATTTAACACCCCCCGTAATTAATGGGGGTCCCCCCAGTTTAAGGGACCCCCCCTAATTATAGGGACCCCCCCATTAATAGGGACTTCCCTAATTTAGATCCGCCCCCATTTATAGGGACCCCCCCTATTTATAGGGACCCCCCCTTTATGAAGACCTCTCCCAAACTTATAGGAGCCCCCCCCTATTTATAGGGACCCCCCCCCTTTATGAAGACCCCCTCCACTTTATGGGGACCCCCCCTATTTATAGGGACCCCCCCTTTATGAAGACCTCCTCCACTTTATGGGGGCCCCCCCTTATTTATAGGGATCCCCTCCACTTTATGGCCCCCCCCATTTATAGGGATCCCCCCTTTATGAAGACCCCCTCCACTTTAAGGGGACCCCCTCCTTTTTATAGGGGCCCCCCCTTAATGAAGACCGCCTCCACTTTATGCCCCCCCCCCCCCTACTTATAGGAACCCCTCCTTTATGAAGACCCCCCCCCACTTTATGGGGACCCCCCCTTTATGAAGACCCCCCCCCATTTTGCCCCCTTCCCCCATGGAAGCAGCCCGGAGTTCAGTTCAGTCTTTATTGGGGTGTCACAACAGCCACGGCTGGGGGTGGTGGGGGACCATCAGAGCTCCGCCTGTGGGGCGCTATGGGGCGCTATGGGGCGCTATGGGGTGCATATGGGGTGGTTATGGGGTGCTGTGGGGCACTATGGGGTGGGAATGGAGCACTGTGGGGCGCTATGGGGTGGATACGAGGTGCATATGGGGTGGTTATGGGGCACTGCGGGGCGCTGTGGGGCCCTGTGGGGTGGGAATGGGGCCCTATGGGGTGGTTATGGGGCACTGTGGAGTGCTATGGGGTGGATATGGGGCGCTGTGGGGCGCTATGGGGTGGTTATGGGGCGCTGTGAGGCGCTATGGGGTGGATATGGGGCTCTATGGGGTGCTTATGGAGCACTGTGGGGCGGTACGTGGTG
Source organism: Gallus gallus (assembly GCF_016699485.2). Lineage (NCBI taxonomy): Eukaryota > Metazoa > Chordata > Aves > Galliformes > Phasianidae > Gallus > Gallus gallus. Next base: position 67,291 of record NW_024096012.1, on the reverse strand, counting down.
GGTATGGGGCCCTATGGGGTGGTTATGGGGCGCTGTGGGGTGCTATGGGGTGGCTATGGGGTGCTATGGGGTGGCTATGAGGCACTGTGGGGCACCATGGGGTGGGTATGGGGGGAAATGGGGTGGCTATGGGGCACTGGGGGGCAGTATGGGATGGGTATGGGGTGGTTATAGGACGCTGTGGGACACTATGGGGTGGATACGAGACCATATAGGGTGCTTATGGGGCCCTATGGGGTGCCTATGGGGTGGTTATGGGGCTCTATGGGGCGCTCTGCGGACAATCACAGCTCCGGGTGTTGGTGACGGTGTTGGGGACCCCTCCGGGTGTTGGGGACCCCTCCGGGTGTTGTGGGGGACCCCTCCGGGTGTTGCTGGGGACAGTTCTGGGTGTTGGGGACCCCTCCGGGTGTTGGGGACCTCTCTGGGTGTTGTTGGGGTCACTCCGGGTGTTGTTGGGGACCTTCAGGGTGTTGTTGGGGTCCTCCAGGTGTTGTTGGGGACCCTCCCAGTGTTGGAGATGGTGTTGGAGACCCCTCCGGGTGTTGTTGGGGTCCCTCCGGGTGTTGTTGGGGTCCTCCAGGTGTTGTTGGGGACAGCTCTGGGTGTCATTGGGGTCCCTCAGAGTGTTGTTGGTGACACCTCCGGGTGTTGTTGGGGACCCTGGGGGTGTTGTTGGGGTCCTCCGGATGTTGTTGGGGTCCTCCAGGTGTTGCTGGGGTCCCTCCGGGTGTTGTTGGGGTCCTCCGGGTGTTGTTTTTGACACCTCCAGGTGTTGTTGGGGTCCCTCAGGGTGTTGTTGGAGTCTCTGGGGGTGTTGGGGTCCCCTCCGGGTGTTGTTGGGGTCCCTTGGGGTGTTGCTGGGGTCCCTCAGGGTATTGGGGTCCCTCGGGGTGTTGTTGGGATCCCTCAGGGTGTTGTTGGAGTCCCTTGGGGTCCCTGGGGGTGTTGTTGGGGACCCTGGGGTTGTTGTTGGGGTCCTCCAGGTGTTGTTGGGGTCCCTCGGGGTGTTGTTGCGGTCCTCTGAGGGTGTTGTTGGGGACCCTGGGGTTGTTGTTGGGGTCCCTGGGGGTGTTGTTGGGGACCCTGGGGTTGTTGTTGGGGTCCTCCAGGGTATTGGGGTCCCTGGGGGTGTTGTTGGGGTCCCTGGGGGTGTTGTTGGGGTCCCTGGGGGTGTCTCCGTGGCCGCTCACAGGGTGGCGCAGGGCTGCTGCCGACTGTAGTGCTCGAATTGGGTCCTCCAGCGGCCCATGTAGGAACTCCAGCGGTGGAACTCCAGGCGCCATTCGCGCTCAGCGTCCTCCGGAGGACCTACAGCCCAACGACCCCAAAAACGAGTCGGACCCTCCTGACCCCATCAGGACCCTATCAAAGCCCCCTGACACTATAAGGACCCCCTGACCCCATAAGGACCCCATCAGGACCCTAACAAAGCCCCCTGACACTATAAGGACCCCATAAGGACCCCATCAGGACCCTATCAAAGCCCCCTGACACTAAAAGGACCCCCTGACACTATAAGGACCCCATCAGGACCCTATCAAAGCCCCCTGACACTATAAGGACCACCTGACCCCATAAGGACCCCATCAGGACCCTAACAAAGCCCCCTGACACTAAAAGGACCCCCTGACCCCATAAGGACCCCATCAGGACCCTATCAAAGCCCCCTGACACTATAAGGACCCCATAAGGACCCCATCAGGACCCAATCAAAGCCCCCTGACACTATAAGGACCCCCTGACCCCATAAGGACCCCATCAGGACCCTATCAAAGCCCCCTGACACTATAAGGACCCCATAAGGACCCCATCAGGACCCTAACAAAGCCCCCTGACACTATAAGGACCCCATAAGGACCCCATCAGGACCCAATCAAAGCCCCCTGACACTATAAGGACTCCCTGACCCCATAAGGACCCCATCAGGACCCTATCAAAGCCCCCTGACACTATAAGGACCCCCTGACCCCATAAGGACCCCATCAGGAACATAACAAAGCCCCCTGACCCAATAAGACCCCATAAGGACCCCCTGACCCCATAAAGACCACGTAAGACCCCATAAGGAACCCATAAGACCCTATCAAAGCCCCCTGACCCCATAGAGGCCCTATAAAGACCCCATAAGGACCCCATACCGGCGTTCTTGAGCAGCTGGGGCAGGAAGCGGGTCCAGAAGGCACAGATCTGTGACCCCACATCCCCACATCCTTCTGTCCCCATAAGGACCTCTCAACCCCATAAGGACCCCATAAGGACCCTATACACCCCCTGACCCCATAAAGACCCCATAAGGACCCCATAAGGACCCCATACCGGTGGCGTTGAGCAGCTGGGGCAGGAAGCGGGTCCAGAAGGCGCAGATCTGTGACCCCACATCCCCACATCCCCCTGACCCCATAAGGACCCCATAAGGACCCTATACACCCCCAACCCCATAAAGACCCCATAAGGACCCCATAAGGACCCCATACCGGTGGCGTTGAGCAGCTTGGGCAGGAAGCGGGTCCAGAAGGCGCAGATCTGCGTCCTCAGGCCGTGCCCCACAGAAAGGGGTCGGGCGTTCAGGTGGGCGTAGCGCTGCCCCGATGGTGTGTAGGGCGGCCAGCGGGGGCCCCCCACCCCCCCATTGGGGTCCCTGTGGGGTCAGAGGTCAGAAAGGGGGGGATCAGGGAGGGGTCAGAGGTCATCTGAGCATCTGTGGGGTCAATGGGGGTCTGTGGGGTCAGCGAGGGCCCCCAACTCCTCCCCCCATGGACCCCAACGCCCCCATTCACCCCATCACCCCCATTGACCCCAACGCCCCCACTTCCCCCCTTTCACCCCATTCACCCCAATACCCCCATTGACCCCATTGACCCCAACGTCCCCACTGCCCCCAATGCCCCCATTGACCTCATTCACCCCAACGCCCCCATTCACCCCAATACCCCCATTGGCCCCAATACTCCCATTCACCCCAACGCCCCCATTCACCCCATCACCCCCATTGACCCCAACGCCCCCATTCACCCCATTCCCCCAACGCCCCCATTCACCCCATCACCCCCATTGACCCCAACGCCCCCATTCACCCCAACGCCCCCACTTCCCCCCTTTCACCCCATTCACCCCATCACCCCCATTGACCCCAACGCCCCCATTCACCCCAACGCCCCCACTTCCCCCCTTTCACCCCATTCACCCCAATACCCCCATTGACCCCACTGACCCCAACGTCCCCACTGCCCCCAACGCCCCCATTCACCCCATCACCCCCATTCACCCCAATGCCCCCATTCACCCCATCACCCCCATCGACCCCAATGTCCCCTCTTCCCCCAATGCCCCCATTCACCCCATCACTCCCATTCACCCCAACACCCCCACTGCCCCCAACGCCCCCATTCACCCCATTCACCCCAACGCCCCCATTGACCCCATTCAACCCAACGCCCCCATTCACCCCAACGCCCCCATTCACCCCATCACCCCCATTGACCCCAACGTCCCCACTGCCCCCAACGCCCCCATTCACCCCATCACCCCCATTGACCCCAACGCCCCCATTCACCCCATTCACCCCAACGCCCCCATTGACCCCATTCACCCCAACGCCCCCATTGACCCCATTCAACCCAACGCCCCCATTCACCCCAACGCCCCCATTCACCCCATCACCCCCATTGACCCCAACGTCCCCACTGCCCCCAACGCCCCCATTCACCCCATCACCCCCATTGACCCCAACGCCCCCATTCACCCCATTGACCCCAACGCCCCCATTCACCCCATTCACCCCAACGCCCCCATTGACCCCATTCAACCCAACGCCCCCATTCACCTCAATGGCCCCATTCACCCCATCCCCCCCATTGACCCCAACATCCCCACTGCCCCCAACGCCCCCATTCACCCCATCAACCCCATTCACCCCAATGCCCCCATTCACCCCATCACCCCCATTGACCCCAACGCCCCCATTCACCCCATTCACCCCAACGCCCCCATTGACCCCATTCACCCCAACGCCCCCATTGACCCCATTCAACCCAACGCCCCCATTCACCTCAATGGCCCCATTCACCCCATCCCCCCCATTGACCCCAACACCCCCACTGCCCCCAACGCCCCCATTCACCCCATCACCCCCATTCACCCCACTCCCCCCACTCCCCCCATCCACCCCCCAACCCCCCCCGCCCCCCCCCCCCCCGTCCCACCCCCCATCCCTTACCCCGTGCGGGCGAAGTTCCCCCAGTAGCGCATGATCCTCCGGCTCAGCTCCACCTCCTCCCTGGTGTAATTATTTCTGGGCTCCAGAGGCAGCCCGAAGACGAACTCAATCTCGTAACCGTGGGGGACCCCCATCCACGAAGGCCACAATAGGGTGGAGGAGCGGTGGTCGAACAGATAAGCGTAAACCTTCCCCCCCTCTGAGCCCAACGTTGGGCGAAGGCCATCAGGGGGCAAACCACGTTGTGGTCCCCCACGATGTCGTCCAAAGCCTCCCTGTTCTTCACGGGGTTATCGGCGTCCAACCAATCGGTGTAATGAAGCACCACGGCCTCAGCCGCCAATTCGGTCGCTTGGGGGACCCCCATGCGGACCCCCCCTAAAAACTCCTCCCTGCTGATGAGGCTTTCGTTGTCTTTCCCGAAGCCGGGGACCCCGTACACCAGGAAATAGGAACCCTCGTCCCTGACGGCCCCCAAAAGCACCTCCACCTCCCCGCCAGCCCTATGGGGTCTGGGGGGCATTTTGGCCCCATAAGTGTCGGGGGACGCCTCGTCTCTGTGGGGTCTGGGGGGCATTTTGGCCCCGTAAGCATCGGGGGATGTCTCGTCTCTGTGGGGTCTGGGGGGCATTTTGGCCCCGTAAGCGTCGGGGGATGTCTCGTCCCTATGGGGTCTGGGGGCTGCCTTGGCCCCATAAGCATCGGCCGACCCCTTGGCCCCATAAGCATCGGGTGGTGTCTCGTCTCTGTGGGTTCTGGGGGGCACCCTGGCCCCATAAGCATTCACCCCATCACCCTCAACCCCATAACCCTCCTTCACCCCATAACCCTCCCTGAGCCCCTCCTTCACCCCATAACCCCTATCCCCGTCACCCTCCCTCACCCCCCTCGCCCCATAACCCCCCCCATAACCCTCCTTCACCCCATAACCCCCCCGCGCCCCATAACCCCCATCCTTATCCCCCTCCTTGACTCTATCACCCCCATCCCCCCCCTTCACCCCATCCCTCTCCTTCACCCCATAACCCCCATCCCCCTCCTCGACCCCATAACCCCCCTTGACCCCATAACCCCCCTCCCCCCCTTCGACCCCATAGCCCCCTTCCCCCCCCTTCACCCCATCCCCCCCCTTCACCCCATAACCCCCCTCCCCCCCCTTCACCCCATCCCCCCCTTTCACCCCATAACCCCCGTCCCCCCCCTCGACCCCGTGACCGCCCTCCCCCCCCTTCACCCCATAATCCCCCCACAGCGCCACATCGGGGCTATCGACCACGAAATCCCCGTCCACCACGGGCACGAAAGCGAACCTAAAGACGCTTTGGGGCGGCATCACCACCCCTTCCCCTTCCAACAGCTCCGCCGCCTCCTTCCCCCTTAAGCACCCCAAAAACTCCGTCTCGTTCCCATAAGGGCACCCCACGGCCCTCCCCAAAGCCGCCGCCCTCCTCCTCCCTTCCGCCGCCCCTATAGTGGCCCACGGCCCGTTGGGGGATCCGCTCTGTAGGACGGCCCTACGGAACAACCCTTTGCTATGGGGCGATAAGAGGTGAAAACCCACCGAGGCGGCCCCGGCGCTCTCCCCGAATAAAGTGATCAAATCGGGGTCCCCTCCGAACGCCTCCGCGTTATCCCGAACCCATTGCAGGGCCAAACGTTGATCCCATAAACCCACATTGCCCGGAGCGTCCCTATGACCCGCTAAGGCCAAAAACCCCAAAGAGCCCACCCTATAATTCATGGACACCACCACCGCCTCCTCAGCCGCGGCCAAATAGCGCCCGTCGTAAACGTCCAAAGACACCGAACCGCTGTAAAAACCCCCCCCGTAAATCCACACCAAAACGGGGGCTCTGTAGGGTCGCCTTTTTGGGGTCCACACGTTGAGGTAAAGGCAATCCTCGCTCATTTCCCTATTGGGGTTCCACATCTCGGAGCCTTGGAAACCCGGGAAGGTGGTGTCTACCATCTGATAGCAGGCAAAGGGTTGCGAATCGGCGTCTCGGATGCCGGTCCATGGGGTCGGGATGGGGAGAGGGGGACGGAAACGGAGGGGTCCCAAAGGGGGGACGGCGAATGGGATCCCCAAAAAGGCGGCGGCCGTCGAACCCGATGGGCCGGCGGGGATCAAAAGGCCGCGGACGGAGCCGGTGGTGGTGCGGACCTCCGGGCGGTTGGGGGCGCTGTAGGCGAAATCCGGGTGGGCGGAAGTCGGGGAGGGGGAGAGGAGGAGGAGGAGGAGGAGGAAGAGAGGCGCCATCGCGGGGGGCTGTGGGGAGAGAGAAGAGTTGGGGGGGGGCGTTATAGGGTTATAGCGTTATGGGGTTATGGGGTGGGGAGGAGTGGGGCTATAGGGTGGGGTTATGGGGTGGTTATGGGGTAGTGATGGGGTGATGGAGTGGGGTTATGGGGCTATAGGGGGGGTTATGGGGTTGTGGGGTGGGGTTGTGGGGTGGTGATGGGGTGATGGAGTGGGGTTATGGGGTGATGGGGTGGCTTATGGGGGGGTTATAGGTTGGTTATGGGGTGGTGATGGGGTTATGGGGTGGTGATGGGGCACTATAGGGTGGCTATGGGGTTACGGGGTGGCTATGGGGTTCTGCTGGGGTGGTTATGGGGTGGCTGTGGGATGGCTATGGGGTGGTTATGGGGTGGCTGTGGGGTTCTGGGGTGGTTCTGGGGCGCTATGGGGCGCTATGGGGCGCTATGGGGTTCGACGGAGCCGGTGGTGGTGCGGACCTCCGGGCGGTTGGGGGCGCTGTAGGCGAAATCCGGGTGGGCGGAAGTCGGGGAGGGGGAGAGGAGGAGGAGGAGGAGGAGGAAGAGAGGCGCCATCGCGGGGGGCTGTGGGGAGAGAGAAGAGTTGGGGGGGGGCGTTATAGGGTTATAGCGTTATGGGGTTATGGGGTGGGGAGGAGTGGGGCTATAGGGTGGGGTTATGGGGTGGTTATGGGGTAGTGATGGGGTGATGGAGTGGGGTTATGGGGCTATAGGGGGGGTTATGGGGTTGTGGGGTGGGGTTGTGGGGTGGTGATGGGGTGATGGAGTGGGGTTATGGGGTGATGGGGTGGCTTATGGGGGGGTTATAGGTTGGTTATGGGGTGGTGATGGGGTTATGGGGTGGTGATGGGGCACTATAGGGTGGCTATGGGGTAATGGGGTGGCGATGGGGTTCTGCTGGGGTGACTATGGGGTAGCTATGGGGTGGCTATGGGGTGGTTCTGGGGCGCTATGGGGTGGGGGGGAGCCGGTGGTGGTGCGGACCTCCGGGCGGTTGGGGGCGCTGTAGGCGAAATCCGGGTGGGCGGAAGTCGGGGAGGGGGAGAGGAGGAGGAGGAGGAGGAGGAAGAGAGGCGCCATCGCGGGGGGCTGTGGGGAGAAACAGCTGTTAGGGGGCGCTATGGGGCGGGGTTATGGGGTGGGGTTATGGGGTAGGGGGGGTTATGGGGTGGTGGGGGGGGTTAGGGGTTATGGGGCTATAGGGCGGGGTTAGGGGGTGGGGGGTTTGTGGGGTGGGGGGGTTGGGGGGGTTATGGGGCTATAGGGTGGGGTTATGGGGTGGGGGGGTTATGGGGGTGGGTTGTGGGGGGGGTTATGGGGCTATAGGGTAGGGTTATGGGGTGTTATGGGGTGCTATGGGGTGGTTATGGAGTGGTTATGGGGTGCTATGGGGTGGCTATGGGGGGGTTATGGGGTTATGGGGTGGATATGTGGTGGCGATGGGGTGGATATGGGGTTCTGATGGGGTTATGGGGTGGCTATGGGGGGGTTATAGGGTGGTTATGGGGTGGTGATGGGGTTATGGGGTGGTTATGGGGTGATGGAGCGGGGTTATGGGGCTATAGGGTGGGATTATGGGGTTATGGGTGGGGTTATGGGGTGGTTATGGCGTGGTTATGGGGTGATGGAGTGGAGTTATGGGGCTATAGGGTGGGGTTATGGGGTTATGGGGTTATGGGGTGGCTATAGGGGCGGTGATGGGGTGGTGATGGGTTGATGGAATGGGGTTATGGGGCTATAGGGTGGGGTTATGGGGTGGTTATGGGGTGATGGAGTGGGGTTATGGGGTTGTGGGGTGGTTATGGGGCTGCTTATGGGGTTGTGGGGCTGAGTTGTGCAGCAGAGCCTCCCAGGGCCATCTGTGGGGCAGATCTATGGGGCAGAGCCCCCTCAGTGCCATCTATGGGGCAGATCTATGGGGCAGAGCCCCCCCAGTGAAATCTATGGGGCAGATCTATGGGGCAGAGCCATACCTGTGCCATCTATGGGGCAGAGCCCCCCCAGTGCCGTCTATGGGGCAGATCTATGGGGCGAATCTATGGGGTACAGCCTCCCCAGTGAAATCTATGGGGCAGAGCCTCCTCAGTTACCATCTAGGAAGCGGATCTATGGGGCAGAGCCCCCCCAGTGAAATCTATGGGGCAGATCTATGGGGCAGAGCCATACCTGTGCCATCTATGGGGCAGATCTATGGGGCAGAGCCACACCTGTGCCATCTGTAGGGCGGATCTATGGGGCAGAGCCCCCCCAGTGTCATCTATGGGGCAGATCTATGGGGCAGATCTATGGGGCAGAGCCATACCTGTGCCACCTATGGGGTGGAGCTATGGGGCAGAGCCCCCTCAGTTACCATCTATGAAGCGGATCTATGGGGCAGATCTATGGGGCAGAGCCCCCCCAGTGAAATCTATGGGGCGAATCTATGGGACAGAGTCCCCTCAGTGCCACCTATGGGGCAGAGCCCCCCCAGTGCCATCTATGGGGCAGAGCCCCCCCAGTGCCACCCATGGGGCAGATCTATGGGGCAGAGCCCACCCACTGCCCCCCTCCCCCCCCCGGGTTCCCATCTATGGGGCAGAGCCCCCCCAGTGCCATCTATGGGGCAGATCTATGGGGCAGAGCCCCCCCACTGCCCCCCTCCCCCCCCCCGGGTTCCCATCTATGGGGCAGAGCCCCCCCAGTGCCATCTATGGGGCAGATCTATGGGGCAGAGCCCCCCCACTGCCACCTATGGGACAGATCTATGGGGCAGAGCCTCCCCCCAGTGCCATCCATCTATGGGGCAGAGCCATACCTGTGCCATCTGTGGGGCAGAGCCCCCCCAGTGCCACCTATGGGGCAGATCTATGGGGCAGAGCCATACCTGTACCATCTATGGGGCAGAACCCCCCCAGTGCCACCTATGGGGCAGAGCTCCCTCAGTGTAACCTATGGGGCAGATCTATGGGGCAGAGCCATCCCAGTTACCATCTATTGCACTCATCTATGGGACAGATCTATGGGGCAGAGCCATACCTGTGCCATCCATGGGACGGATCTATGGGGCAGATCTATGGGGCCGATCTATAGGGCAGAGCCCCCCCCAGTGCCATCTATGGGGCAGATCTATGGGGCCGATCTATGGGGCAAAGCCATACCTGTGCCATCCATGGGACGGATCTATGGGGCAGATCTATAGGGCAGACCCCCCCCCCAGTGCCATCTATGGGGCAGATCTATGGGGCAGAGCCATACCTGTGCCATCTATGGGGCAGAGCCCCCCCCAGTGCCACCTATGGGGCAGAGCCATACCTGTGCCATCTCTCGTGCTGATCTATGGGGCAGATCTATGGGGCAGCCCCTCCCAGTGCCCCCCCCCCCCCCCCCCCCCCCCGGTTCCCATCTATGGGGCGGCGCTGTGGGGCCCCATGGGGTGGGCGGAAGTTCCCCCCCCCCCCCCCCCGCCCCCCCGCCCCACAACAGCTGTGGGGCAGCGCAGGTGGAGGAGCCCCAAATAGCAGCAAAGAATCCGTGGGGCGGAAATTGGGGGGGGGGGGGGATGGAAGGGGACACCTATGGGGCATTCCGGCCCCACACATCGGCCCCAGCCCCATAGATCGGCCCCATAGCAGGTCCCAGCCCCATAGATTGGCCCCATAGTGGGTTCCAGCCCCATAGATTGGCCCCATAGTGGGTCCTGGCCCCATAGATTGGCCCCATAGTGGGTCCTGGCCCCATAGATTGGTCTCATAGACTGTCCCAGCCCCATAGATTGGCTCCAGCCCCATAGATCAGCCCCATAGACATTTTCAGCCCCATAGATCGGCCCCATAGCGGGTCCTGGCCCCATAGATTGGCTCCTGCCCCATAGGTTGCCTCCAGCCCCATAGATCGGCCCCATATCGGGTTCCAGCCCCATAGATTGGCTCCAGCCCCATAGATCGGGCTATGGGGCAAAGCTATGGGGCAGAGCTGTGAGGTGCTATGGGGCAGATATGGCGCTATGGGGCGCTATGGGGCAGCTATGGGGCAGAAATGTGCGGCAATGGGAATGGATGGAGGATGAATGGGGGCTATGGGGCGCTATGGGGCGCTATAGGGTGACTATAGGGCATCTATGGGGCAGAGCTATGGGGCTCTATGGGGCTCTATGGGGCAGAGATGGTGTTATGGGGTGCAGAGATGGAGGACAGTGGGAATGGATGGAGAATGAATGGGGGTTATGGGGTTATGGGGCGCTATGGGGCGCTATAGGGCAGCTATGGGGCATCAATGGGGCAGAGCTATGGGGCAGAGGTATGGGGCTCTATGGGGCAGATATGGAGCTCTATGGGGCAGAGACGTGGGCTGATATGAGGCAATGGGAATGGATAGAGGACGAATGGGGTCTTTGGGGTTATGGGGCGCTATGGGGCGCTATAGGGCGCTATGGGCATCTATGGGGCAGATCTATGGGACTCTATGGGGCTCTATAGGGCTCTATTGGGCAGAGATGGAGGGCAATGGGAATGGATGGAGGATGAATGGGGTCTATGGGGTTATGGGGCGCTATGGGGCGCTATGGGGCGGCTATGGGGCATCTATGGGGCAGATCTATGGGGCTCTATAGGGCAGAGATGGCGTTATGGGGTGCAGAGGTGGAGGGCAGTGGGAATGGATGGAGGATGAATGGGGGCTATGGGGTTATGGGGCGCTATAGGGCAGCTATGGGGCATCTATGGGGCAGAGCTATGGGGCGCTATGGGGCTCTATGGGGCAGAGATGGGGCTCTATGGGGCAGAGATGGAAGGCAATAGGAATGGATGGAGAATGAATGGGGGCTATGGGGATATGGGGCGCTATGGGGCGGCTATGGGGCATCTATGGGGCAGAGCTATGGGGCGATATGGGGCTCAATGGGGCAGAGATGGAAGGCAATGGGAATGGATGGAGGATGAATGGGGGCTGTGGGGTTATGGGGCGCTATGGGGCGCTATGGGGCGGCTATGGGGCATCTATGGGGCAGAGCTATGGGGCGCTATGGGGCTCTATGGGGCAGATATGGAGCTCTATGGGGCCGATATGAGGCAATGGGAATGGATGGAGGATGAATGGGGTCTTTGGGGTTATGGGGCGCTATGGGGCGCTATAGGGCGGCTATGGGGCATCTATGGGGCAGAGCTATGGGGCGCTATGGGGCTCTATGGGGCAGATATGGAGCTCTATGGGGCAGAGATGGAGGGCAATGGGAATGGATGGAGGATGAATGGGGTCTATGGGGCGCTATGGGGCGCTATGGGGCGCTATAGGGCAGCTATGGGGCATCTATGGGGCAGAGCTATGGGGCGGATCTATGGGGCCGCCCCGTCCTCACCTCCGTGGCTGCGCCTTTGGCCGCTGCGGTGGCTGCAAAACGGCGTCACGGTGGGGGGGGGGGGGGCGGTGGGGGAGGGGTTCATTTATGGGGTGGGGGGGGGGGGGGGGGGGGGTTGGGCCGCCCCTCCCCCACCGCTGCGGCACCGCCGCCCCTCCCCCACCCCGGCACCGCCTCCGCCCCATTGAGCCGCTGTGGGGGACGGGGCCGCCCCATAGATGCCCTATAGGGTCCCCATGGCTGCCCCGTAGATGCCCTATAGGGTCCCCATGGCTGCCCCATAGATCCCCTATAAAAGCCCTATGGCTGCCCCAAAGATCCCCTATAGAAGCTCCATAGGTCCCCTATAAAAGCCCTATGGCTGCCCCATAGATCCCCTATAGGGTCCCCATGGCTGCCCCATAGATGCCCTATAGGGTCCCCATGGCTGCCCCATAGATCCCCTATAAAAGCCCTATGGCTGCCCCATAGATCCCCTATAAAAGCCCCATAGATCCCCTATAAAAGCCCTATGGCTGCCCCATAGATCCCCTATAGGGTCCCCATGGCTGCCCCATAGATCCCCTATAGAAGCTCCATAGATCCCCTATAAAAGCCCTATGGCTGCCCCATAGATCCCCTATAAAAACGCTATGTCTGCCCCATAAATCCCCTATAGAAGCCCCATAGATCCCCTATAGAAGCTCCATAGATCCCCTATAGGATCCCCCTTGCTGCCCCATAGATCCCCTATAAAAGCCCCATAGATCCCCTATAAAAGCCCTATGGCTGCCCCATAGATCCCCTATAAAAGCCCCATAGATCCCCTATAAAAGCCCTATGGCTGCCCCATAGATCCCCTATAGGGTCCCCATGGCTGCCCCATAGATCCCCTATAGAAGCTCCATAGATCCCCTATAAAAGCCCTATGGCTGCCCCATAGATCCCCTATAAAAGCGCTATGTCTGCCCCATAAATCCCCTATAGAAGCCCCATAGATCCCCTATAGAAGCTCCATAGATCCCCTATAGGATCCCCCTTGCTGCCCCATAGATCCCCTATAAAAGCCCCATAGATCCCCTATAAAAGCCCTATGGCTGCCCCATAGATCCCCTATAAAAGCCCCATAGGTCCCCTATAAAAGCCCTATGGCTGCCCCATAGATCCCCTATCCCTATAGGGGATCTATGGGGCAGCCATGAGGATCTATGGGGCAGCCATGGGGATTTATAGAGGATCTATGGGGCATCCCTGGGGATTCTATGGGGCAGCCATAGAGATTCCATAGGAGATCTATGGGGCAGCCATGGTGATTTATAGGGGATCTATGGGGCAGCCATAGGGATCCTATAGGCTATCTAGGGGATCTATAGGGCATGGTGGGGGAGGGGCGGCCCCAAAGCTGCCCCATAGAGACCCCCCCGATGTCCCTGATGTCCCCAATGCCCCCAATGTCCCCAATGTCCCCACTGACCCCAATGTCCCCCAATGTCCCTCCCATGTCCCCATTGTCCCCCCCATGTCCCCATATATGGCCCCATTGTCCCCCCCCACGTCCCCATTGTCCCCCCCATGTCCCCATGTCCCACTGTCCCCCCCATATCCCCATTGTCCCCCCCATATCCTCATTTCCCCCCCATATCCCCATTGCCCCCCCCATGTCCCCATTGTCCCCATTGCCCCCCCATGTCCCCATTGTCCCCTCCCATTGTCCCTCCCATGTCCCTCTGTCCCATTGTCCCCCCATGTCCCCATTGTCCCCCCCATATCCCCATTGCCCCCCCATGTCCCCATATCTGTCCCCATTTCCCCCCCCATGTCCCCATATCCTTATTGTCCCCCCATGTCCCCATTGTCCCCCCATGTCCCCATTGTCCCCCCCATATCCCCATTTCCCCCCATCCCCATTTCCCCCCCATCCCCCCATTGTCCCCTCCCATTGTCCCCCCATGTCCCCATATCCTTATTGCCCCCCCATGTCCCCATTGTCACCTCCATATCCCCATTTCCCCCCCATCCCCATTTCCCCCCCCATCCCCCCATTGTCCCCCCATGTCCCCATATCCTTATTGTCCCCCCATGTCCCCACTGTCCCCTCCCATTGTCCCCTCCCATTGTCCCCTCCCATTGTCCCCCCATATCCCCCCCATGTCCCCATATCCGCCCCCATTGTCCCCTCCCACTGTCCCCCCCATATCCCCATTCCCCCCCCATATCCCCATTGTCCCCCTCCATGTCCCCACTGTCCCCTCCCATTGTCCCCTCCCACTGTCCCCCCCCATGTCCCCATATCTGTCCCCATTGTCCCCCCATGTCCCCATATCCTTATTGTCCCCCCATGTCCCCATTGTCCCCTCCCATTGTCCCCCCATGTCCCCACTGTCCCCTCCCATTGTCTCCCCATGTCCCCACTGTCCCCTCCGACTGTCCCCTCCCATTGTCCCCTCCCATTGTCCCCCCATGTCCCCATTTCCCCCCCCATGTCCCCATATCCTTATTGTCCCCCCATGTCCCCATTGTCCCCTCCCACTGTCCCCTCCCATTGTCCCCCCCATGTCCCCATTGCCCCCCCCATGTCCCCATATCCTTATTGCCCCCCCATGTCCCCACTGTCCCCTCCCATTGTCCCCTCCCATTGTCCCCTCCCATTGCCCCCCCCCATGTCCCCATATCCACCCCCATTGTCCCCTCCCATTATCCCCCCATGTCCCCATATCCTTATTGCCCCCCCATGTCCCCATTGTCCCCCCATGTCCCCTCCCATTGTCCCCCCCATGTCCCCATTTCCCCCCCCATGTCCCCATTGTCCCCATTGCCCCCCCATGTCCCCATTGCCCCCCCATGTCCCCACTGTCCCCTCCCACTGTCCCCTCCCATTGTCCCCTCCCATTGTCCCCCCATGTCCCCATATCCTTATTGCCCCCCCATGTCCCCACTGTCCCCTCCCATTGTCCCCTCCCATTGCCCCCCCCCATGTCCCCATATCCACCCCCATTGTCCCCTCCCATTATCCCCCCATGTCCCCATATCCTTATTGCCCCCCCATGTCCCCATTGTCCCCCCATGTCCCCTCCCATTGTCCCCCCCATGTCCCCATTTCCCCCCCCATGTCCCCACTGTCCCCTCCCCATATCCACCCCCATTGTCCCCTCCCATTATCCCCCCATGCCCCATATCCACCCCCATTGTCCCCTCCCACTGTCCCCCCCATGTCCCCACTGTCCCCTCCCACTGTCCCCTCCCACTGCCCCCCCCCCCCCTTACGTCACCCCATGTGCGGCCGCCGCCTGTTTGCCCTCCGGGCGCCCCCCCCCCCCCTTTATGTCCCCCCCCCCCTTTGTGTGTCCCCACCTTTGGGTGTCACCGCGGCTGCGTCACTGCCCGTGGTGGCACCGCCCGTTTGTGGTGGCAACGGAGGGACGGCAACAGCGGCACAGCCCTACAATCCTACAACGGCCCCACAATGGCCCTATAATGGCCCTACAATCCTACAACGGCCCCACAATGGCCCTATAATGGCCCTACAATCCTACAACGGCCCCACAATGGCCCTATAATGGCCCTACAATCCTACAACGGCCCCACAATGGCCCTATAATGGCCCTACAATCCTACAACGGCCCCACAATGGCCCTATAATGGCCCTACAATCCTACAACGGCCCCACAATGGCCCTATAATGGCCCTACAATCCTACAACGGCCCCATAATGGCCCTATAATGGCCCTACAATCCTACAACGGCCCCATAATGGCCCTATAATGGCCCTACAATCCTACAACGGCCCCACAATGGCCCTATAATGGCCCTACAATCCTACAACGGCCCCATAATGGCCCTATAATGGCCCTACAATCCTACAACGGCCCCATAATGGCCCTATAATGGCCCTACAATCCTACAACGGCCCCACAATGGCCCTATAATGGCCCTACAATCCTACAACGGCCCCATAATGGCCCTATAATGGCCCTACAATCCTACAACGGCCCCACGATGGCCCTATAATGGCCCTACAGTGGCCTCAGGACGGCCCTAAAATGGCCCTATAATGGCCCTACAATCCTACAACGGCCCCACAATGGCCCTATAATGGCCCTACAATCCTACAACGGCCCCATAATGGCCCTATAATGGCCCTACAATCCTACAACGGCCCCATAATGGCCCTATAATGGCCCTACAATCCTACAACGGCCCCACAATGGCCCTATAATGGCCCTACAATCCTACAACGGCCCCATAATGGCCCTATAATGGTCCTACAATCCTACAACGGCCCCACAATGGCCCTATAATGGCCCTACAATGGCCCCAGGACGGCCCTATAGTGGCCCTATAATGGCCCTATAATGGCCCTACAGTGGCCCCACGACGGCCTTATAATGGACCTACAATGGCCCTAAAATAGCCCTGCAATGGCCCTACAATGGCCCTATAATGATCCTACAATGGCCTCACAATGGCCCTACAGTGGCCCCAGGACGGCCCTATAGTGGCCCTATAATGGCCCTACAATGGCCCCACGATGGCCCTATAATGGCCCTACAATGGCCTCAGGACGGCCCTATAATGGCCCTATAATGGCCCTACAGTGGCCCCAGGACAGCCCTATAGTGGCCCTACAATGACCCTATAATGACCCCTATAATGGCCCTACAATGGCCCCAGGATGGCCCTATAGTGGTCCTATAGTGGCCCTACAGTGGCCCCATCTGCCCCATAAGGTCTCCATATCTGTCCCATAATGTCCCCATAATGTCCCCATAACCCCACACAGATGTCCCCGTGGTGTCCCCATAATGTCCCCATAATGACCCCGTAATGTCCCAATAATGTCCCCAATGGTGTCCCCACCCTGAGATGTCCCCAATGTCCCCAACTTCCCAATGTCCCCATTGTCCCCAATGATGTCCCCATAACCCCAATGTCCCCAATGATGTCCCCAATGCCCCCAATGTCCCCACTGACCCCAATGTCCCCAATGTCCCCATATCCCCAAAGATGTCCCCAATGTCCCCTTTGACCCCATTGCCCCCATATCCCCAAAGATGTCCCCAATGTCCCCAATGTCCCCAATGTCCCCCATTACTCTCAGTGTCCCCAATGTCTCCAATGTCCCCAACGACCCCATACACCCAATGAGGTCCCCAACGTCCCCTTTGACCCCATTGCCCCCTATCCCCAATGATGTCCCCATATCCCCAATGATGTCCCCAATGTCCCCAATATCCCCCATTGCCCCCAATGTCCCCCATGTCCCCCATGTCCCCCTATCCCCAATGATGTCCCCAATGTCCCCATAACCCCAATGTCCCCAATGTCCCCCACGACCCCATATCCCCATATCCTCAATGATGTCCCCAACGTCCCCAATACCCCCAATGTCCCCATATCCCCATATCCCCAATGATGTCCCCAATGTCCCCAATGTCCCCATATCCCCAATGATGTCCCCAATGTCCCCATAACCCCAATGTCCCCAATGTCCCCCCATATCCCCCTATCCCCAGTGATGTCCCCAATGTCCCCATAACCCCAATGTCCCCAATATCCCCCCTTGCCCCCAATATCCCCCATTGCCCCCAAGGTCCCCAATGTCCCCCTATCCACAATGATGTCCCCAATGTCCCCAATAACCCCATATCCTCAATGATGTCCCCAATGTCCCCAATGTCCCCATATCCTCAATGATGTCCCCAATGTCCCCAATATCCCCCAATGTCCCCAATGTCCCCAATGATGCCCCCAATGTCCCCATTGCCCCCAATGCCCCCAATGTCCCCATATCCCCAATGATGTCCCCAATAACCCCATTGCCCCCAATGTCCCCACTGTCCCCAATATCCCCCATTGCCCCCAATATCCCCCATTGCCCCCAAGGTCCCCAATGTCCCCCTATCCCCAATGATGTCCCCAATGTCCCCAATATCCCCATATCCCCAATGATGTCCCCAATGTCCCCAATATCCCCCTATCCCCAATGATGTCCCCTTTGACCCCAATATCCCCCATTGCCCCCAACGTCCCCATATCCCCCCGTCCCCAACGACGTCCCCACCGTCCCCCCCCACCCCCCCCCCACTGTCCCCATCGATGTCCCCACCCCTCCCTCGCCCTGTCCCCACACGTCACCGTGTGTCACCGTGGGTGCATCCCCATTCCCCCACTGTTTGGGGACAAAGGTCCCCTTCCCCGTCACCCGTCCCCCCCCCACCCCCCCCGAGCTCATATAGGGCCGTCGTCACCCCGGATGGGGCGCGTTGTCACCGTCACCGTCACCATCACCGTCACCCACAGCGGAGCGCCCCATGGGGACGGGGGGGGCACGGCTGGGGTGGCTGCTGGCAGGTAGGGGAGGGGGGGGGATTGGGGGGCTTTGGGGGGCATTGGGGGCATTGGGGGGATTGGGGGTATTGGGGACATTGGGGGTATTGGGGGACATTCGGACATTGGGGGTATTGGGGGTATGGGGGACATTGGGGACAATGGGGGACATTGGGGGTATTGGGGGCAATGGGGACATTGGGGGCTTTGGGGGCTTTGGGGGACATTGGGGGTATTGGGAGTATAGGGGGCAGTGGGGGACATTGGGGACATTGGGGGCAATGGGGACACTGGGGGTATTGGGGCCAATGGGGACATTGGGGACATTGGGGGCAATGGGGGACATTGGGGGGTATTGGAGGCAATGGGGGCATTATGGGCAATGGGGACATTGGGGGCTTTGGGGGCAATGGGGGACATTGGGGACATTGGGGGTATTGGGGGCAATGGGGACATTGGGGGCAATGGGGACATTGGGGGATATTGGGGTTATTGGGGGTATGGGGGATAATGGGGACAGTGGGGGGGACAATGGGGATATGGGGGGCAATGGGGACATTGGGGGCAATGGGGACATTGGGGGTATTGGGGCCAATGGGGACATTGGGGGTACTGGGGATATGGGGGACATTGAGAGCATTGGGGGACATTGGGGGTATTGGGGGTATTGGGGCCAATGGGGACATTGGGGACATTGGGGTATGGGGGATATTTGGGGACATTGAGGACATTGGGGGCAATGGGGGATATTGGGGACATTGGGGACATCCTTGGGGGCAATGGGGACATTGGGGGCTTTGGGGGCAATGGGGGACATTGGGGGTATTGGGGATATTGGGGTATGGGGGACATTGGGGGTATTGGGAATATGGGGGAAATTGGGGGTATTGGGGGCAATGGGGGACATTGGGGGTATTGGGGGCAATGGGGTCAATGGGGACAATGGGGATATTGGGGGCATTGGGGGTATTGGGGGCAATGGGGATATTGGGGTTATTGGGGGTATGGGGGATAATGGGGACAGTGGGGGGGACAATGGGGTTATGGGGGGCAATGGGGACATTGGGGACAATGGGGACATTGGGGATATTGGGACAATGGGGATATGGGGTCACGGGGACGTTGGGGATAATGGGGACAGTGGGGACAGTGGGGATATGGCGATAATGGGGGCTACACAGGGGACAATGGGGGGACAATGGGGTTATGGGGACATTGGGGGTATTGGGGATATGGGGGACATTGGGGGGCAATGGGGACATTGGGGATATGGGGCCAATGGGAACAGTGGGGGGGACATTATGGGTATGGGGGACAATGGGGAAAAATGGGGGGAAATGAGGGAAAAATGGGGAGATATGGCTAAAAATGGCCCAAAATGGGGACAAATGGGCACAAATGGGGACAAATGGCCCCACATGGCCCCAAATGGGGACAATGGGGACAAATGGCCCCAAAGGGCACCAAAATGGAGACAAATGGGGACAAATAGGGATAAATGTGGACAAATGGCCCCAAAATGGCCCAATATGGCCCCATATGGGGACAAATGGCCCCAAATGGCCCCAAAATGGGGACAAATGGGGACAAATGGCCCCAAAATGGCCCAATATGTCCCCATATGGGGACAAATGGCCCCAAAATGGTGCAATATGGCCCCAAAATGGGGACGGATGGGGACAAATGGCCCAATATGGCCCCATATGGGGACAAATGGCCCCCAATGGCCCCAAAATGGGGACAAATGGGGACAGATGGGGACAGATGGAGACAAATGGCCCAATATGACCCCATACGGGAACAAATGGCCCCAAATGTCCCCAAAATGGGGACAAGTGGGGACAGATGGGGACAAATGGCCCCAAAATGGCCCAATATGGCCCCATACGGGGAAAAAATGGCCCCAAAATGGGGACATGTGGGGACAAATGGCCCAATATGGCCCCAAATGGCCCCAAAATGGGTACAAATGGGGACAAATGGCCCTCAAATGGCCCAATATGTCCCCATATGGGGACAAATGGCCCCAAAATGGTGCAATACGGCCCCAAAATGGGGACAGATGGGGACAAATGGCCCAATATGGCCCCATATGGGGACAAATGGCCCCCAATGGCCCCAAAATGGGGACAAATGGGGACAGATGGGGACAGATGGAGACAAATGGCCCAATATGGCCCCAAATGGCCCCAAAATGGGTACAAATGGGGACAAATGGCCCCCAAATGGCCCAATATGTCCCCATATGGGGACAAATGGCCCCAAAATGGTGCAATACGGCCCCAAAATGGGGACAGATGGGGACAGATGGGGACAATGGGACCTGACGTGGCCTTCTCCTGCAGCCATCGCAGTGACGGTGACAATACAGACCTTCAGTGCCACCACCACTGATGTCACCTCCACTGATGTCACCTCCATTGATGTCACCTCCATTGATGTCACCTCCATTGATGATGTCACCACCAGTGACAATGTCACCACCAGTGACAATGTCACCTCCACACGGACCTCTGTCACCACAGGGGGGACCTCCGTGGGTTCCCCCACCCCTCCATGGACCTCCATGGATGTCACCACCATGGAGGTGACACCGTCGGCCCACAGCAGTGTCACCTCCGCTGCTGTCACCTCCTCAGATGTCACCTCCTCAGAGGTCACCCCCACGGGTGGCACCACCAGCGATGTCACCTCCACTGCTGCCTCCGTATCTGCTGTCACCTCCACTGCTGTCACCTCCACTGTCACCCCCTCAGATGTCACCTCCACTGCTGTCACCCCCAATGGAGCCACCCCAACAGATGTCACCCCCACTGCTGTCACCTCCACGGGCTCAACCTCCTCTGATGCCACCTCAACAGCTGTCACCTCCACTGCTGTCACCCCCACAGCTGTCACCTCCTCTGCTGACACCTCCACTGCTGTCACCTCCACGGATGCCACCACCAGTGATGTCACCTCCACTGCTGTCTCCATCTCAGATGCCACCACCACAGCTGTCACCTCCGCTGTCACCCCCACAGATGCCACCTCCTCTGCTGTCACCTCCACTGTCACCTCCACTGATGTGACCCCATCACCCCCTCCCTCGACCCCATCAGTGTCCCCTACAGCCTCTGCTACAACTGAAGGTCCCTCCACTGCTGTCACCTCCACTGTCACCTCCACTGTCACCTCCACTGCTGTCTCCCCCTCAGATGTCACCTCCACTGCTGTCACCTCCACTGCTGCCACCCCCACAGATGCCACCTCTTCTGCTGTCCCCTCCACAGCTGTCCCCCCATCAACCCCTCCCCTGACCCCATCAGTGTCCACTACAGCGTCTGCTACAACTGAGGGGCCCTCCTCTGCTGTCACCTCCACTGTCACCTCCACTGTCACCTCCACTGATGTGACCCCATCACCGCCTCCCTCGACCCCATCAGTGTCCCCTTCAGCCTCTGCTACAACCGAAGGACCCTCCTCTGTTCTCACCTCCACTGCTGTCACCACCTCTGCTGTCACCCCCACAGCTGACACCTCAACTGCCACCTCCACGGGTGGCACGACCGTCGATGTCACCTCTACTGATGCCACCACTGCTGTCACCTCCACTGCTGTCTCCACCATTGATGTCACCTCCACTGTCACCCCCACAGATGTCACCTCCACCTCCGATGCCACCTCCACATCTGTCCCCCCATCAACCCCTCTCCTGACCGTATCAGTGTCCCCTTCAGCCTCTGCTACAACTGAAGGACCCTCCTCTGCTGTCACCTCCACTGTCACCTCCACTGTCACCTCCACTGTCACCTCCACTGCTGTCTCCCCCTCCGATGACACCTCCACAGCTGTCACCTCCACAGACGCCACCACCCCCACAGCTGTCACCTCCACTGCTGTCTCCACCTCAGCTGTCACCTCCACTGCTGACACCTCCACTGTCACCTCCACGGGTGGCACCACCATCGGTGTCACCTCCACTGCTGTCACCCCCACAGATGTCACCTCCACTGTCACCACCACAGCTGTCACCTCCACTGCCACCTCCACTGATGCCACCACCATTATTGATGTCACCTCCACTGCTGTCTCCACCTCAGATGCCACCTCCACTGCTGTCACCTCCGCTGTCACCACCTCCGATGTCACCTCCTCTGCTGTCACCTCCTCTGCTGTCACCTCCACTGTCACCTCCACAGCTGTCACCTCTACAGCTGTCACCTCCACTGATGCCACCACTATCGATGTCACCTCTGCTGTCACCTCCATTGGTACCTCCACCTCAGATGCCACCTCCACTGCTGTCACCTCCACCGCTGTCACCTCCAGTGCTGTCACCCCCACTGCTGTCACCTCCACTGTCACCACCACAGCTGTCACCTCCTCTGCTGTCACCTCCTCTGCTGACACCTCAACTGTCACCTCCACGGGTGGCACCACCATCGATGTCACCCCCACAGCTGTCACCTCCACTGCTGTCACCTCCACGGATGCCACCACCACTATAGGTGTCACCCCCACTGCTGTCCCCACCACAGATGCCACCTCCTCTGGTGTCACCTCCACTGCCACTCCCACGGGTGGCACCACCATTGAAGTCACCTCCACTGCTGTCATCTCCCCATCAGATGTCACCTCCACTGCTGTCACCTCCACCGTCACCCCCACGGATGCCACCTCTACTGCTGTCACCCCCACTGTCACCCTCACAGCGGTCACCTCTACAGCTGCCACCTCCACAGATGCCACCACCTCAGATGCCACCTCTACTGCTGTCACCTCCACTGCTGTCACCCCCACAGCTGTCACCTCCACTGCCACCTCCACGGATGCCACCACCATTATTGATGTCACCTCCACTGCTGTCTCCACCTCAGATGCCACCTCCACTGCTGTCACCTCCGCTGTCACCACCTCCGATGTCACCTCCTCTGCTGTCACCTCCTCTGCTGACACCTCAACTGCCACCACCCCCACAGATGCCACCTCCTCTGCTGTCACCTCCACTGTCACCGCCACTACTGTCACCTCTACAGCTGTCACCTCCACTGATGCCACCACTATCGATGTCACCTCTGCTGTCACCTCCATTGGTACCTCCACCTCAGATGCCACCTCCACTGCTGTCACCTCCGCTGTCACCCCCACAGCTGTCACCTCCCCTGCTGACACCTCAACTGCCACCTCCACGGGTGGCGCCACCATCGATGTCACCTCCACTGCTGTCACCCCCACAGATGTCACCTCCACTGTCACCACCACAGCTGTCACCTCCACTGCCACCTCCACGGATGCCACCACCATTATTGATGTCACCTCCACTGCTGTCTCCACCTCAGATGCCACCTCCACTGCTGTCCCCTCCACAGCTGTCACCTCCACTGTCACCTCCACTGTCACCTCCTCTGCTGTCACCTCCTCTGCTGACACCTCAACTGTCACCTCCACGGGTGGCACCACCATCGATGTCACCCCCACAGCTGTCACCTCTACAGCTGTCACCTCCACGGATGCCACCACCACTATAGGTGTCACCCCCACTGCTGTCCCCACCACAGATGCCACCTCCTCTGGTGTCACCTCCACTGCCACTCCCACGGGTGGCACCACCATTGAAGTCACCTCCACTGCTGTCACCTCCACTTCAGATGTCACCTCCACTGCTGTCACCTCCACCGTCACCCCCACGGATGCCACCTCTACTGCTGTCACCACCATCGATGTCACCTCCTCTGCTGTCACCTCCACTGTCACCCCCACGGATGCCACCTCTACTGCTGTCACCCCCACTGTCACCCTCACAGCGGTCACCTCTACAGCTGCCACCTCCACAGATGCCACCACCTCAGATGCCACCTCTACTGCTGTCACCTCCACTGGTGGCACCTCCACAGATGTCACCTCTACAGCCGTCACCACCATCGATGTCACCTCCTCTGCTGTCACCTCCACTGTCACCCCCACAGATGTCACCTCAACTGCCACCACCTCCACTGCTGTCACCTCCATGGATGCCACCACCACTACAGATGTCACCTCCACAGCTGTCACCTCCACTGTCACCCCCACAGATGCCACCTCTACTGCTGTCACTCCCACGACTGTCACCTCCACGGGTGCCACCACCATCGGTGTCACTACCACTGCTGTCACCTCCCCAGATGTCACCTCCTCTGCTGTCACCTCCACAGCTGTCACCTCCTCGGATGTCACCTCCACTGCTGTAACCACCTCTGCTGTCACCTCCCCAGATGTCACCTCCACAGCTGCCACCTCCACCGGTGCCACCACCATTGATGTCACCTCCACTGCTGTCACCCCTACAGCTGTCACCTCTACAGCTGCCACCTCCACAGATGCCACCACCTCAGATGCCACCTCTACAGGTGGCACCTCCACTGCTGTCACCTCCACTGCTGTCACCTCCACAGATGCCACATCTACTGCTGTCACCTCCACTGGTGGCACCACCACAGCTGTCACCTCTACAGCCGCCACCACCATCGACGTCACCTCCACTGCTGTCACCTCCATTGTCACCCCCACTGCTGTCACCCCCACTTCTGTCACCCCCATGGATGCCACCACCACTACAGATGTCACCTCCACTGCTGTCACCTCCACTGTCACCCCCACAGATGCCACCTCTACTGCTGTCACTCCCACGACTGTCACCTCCACGGGTGGCACCACCAGCGATGTCACCACCACTGCTGTCACCTCCCCAGATGTCACCTCCTCTCCGGTCACCTCCACTGCTGTCACCTCTGATGCCACCTCCACAGCTGTCACCTCCTCGGATGTCACCTCCACTGCTGTAACCACCTCTGCTGTCACCCCCACAGATGTCACCTCTACTGCCACCTCCTCCACTGCTGTCACCTCCTCTGATGCCACCTCCACTGCTGTCACCTCCCCAGATGTCACCTCCACAGCTGCCACCTCCACCGGTGCCACCACCATTGATGTCACCTCCACTGCTGTCACCCCTACAGCTGTCACCTCTACAGCTGCCACCTCCACAGATGCCACCACCTCAGATGCCACCTCTACAGGTGGCACCTCCACTGCTGTCACCTCCACTGGTGACACCACCACAGCTGTCACCTCTACAGACGTCACCACCACTGGAGCCACCGCCACAGATGTCACCTCAACTGCTGCCACCTCCTCAGATGCCACCACCACTATCGATGTCACCTCCACTGTCACCCCCACAGCTGTCACCTCCACGGGTAGCACCACCACAGATGTCACCACCATTGACGTCACCCCCTCAGCTGTCACCTCCGCTGCTGTCACCTCCACTGCTGTCCCCCCAACTGATGAGACCACCACGGCTGTCACCCCCACGGCTGTCACCTCAACGGCCACCTCCGCTGGTGTTACCACCGTCGATGTCACTTCAACTGCTGTCACCCCCACGGATGCCACCACTGTAGATGTCACCTCCACTGTCACCCCCTCCGATGTCACCTCCACTGCTGTCACCCCCACAGATGTCACCTACACAACCATCACCTCCACTGATGTCACTTCTGGCGTTACCTCCACTGCTGTCACCTCTACGGATGCCACTCCCACAGCTGTCACCTCCACAGGCACCACTTCTGCTGTCACCTCCACCGATGTCACCTCCACTGATGTCACCTCTACAGATGCCACCTCCACTGCTGTCACCTCCACAGGCGAAACCTCCACTGTCACCCACTCTGCTACCGCCTCCACTGCTGTCACCTCCGCTGATGTCACCACCACTGCCATCACCACCTCTGCTGTCACCCCCACAGCTGTCACCTCCACTGCTGTCACTTCTACTGCTGTCACCTCCACCGATGTCACCTCCTCCGCTGTCACCTCCACTGCCGTCACCCAAACAGAAGTCACCTCCACTACTGTCACCTCCAGTGGTGTCACGTCCTCTGCTGTCACCTCCACTGCTGTCACCCCCACTGAAGTCACCTCATCTGTTGTCACCTCTACTGCCATCACCTCCACTGCTGTCACCCCCACAGATGCCACCTCATCTGCTGTCACCACCACTGCCATCACCTCCTCCGATGCCACCTCCCCACATGTCACCTCCACAGCTGTCACCTCCACTGGAGTCACCTCCACGGATGTCACCTCCACTGCTGTCACCTCCACGGGTGCCACCACCATCGATGTCACCTCCACTGGAGCCACCCCCACAGCTGTCACCTCCACTGCTGTCACCTCCCCTGATGTCACCTCTACTGATGCCACCTCCACTGTGGACACCACCTCCGATGTCACCTCCTCTCCTGTCACCTCCACTGCTGTCACCTCTCCAGATGTCACCTCTGATGCCACCTTCACAACTGTCACCTCCTCGGATGTCACCTCCACTGCTGTCACCCCTACAGAAGCCACCTCATCTGCTGTCACCCCCAGTGCCATCACCCCCACAGATGTCACCTCCACAACTGTCACCCCCACTGGAGTCACCTCCACGGATGTCACTTCCACTGCTGTCACCTCCACGGGTGCCACCACCATCGATGTCACCTCCACTGGAGCCACCCCCACAGATGTCACTTCTACTGCTGTCACCTCCCCAGATGTCACCTCCTCTGCTGTCACCTCCACTGCTGTAACCACCTCTGCTGTCACCCCCACAGCTGTCACCTCTACTGCCATCACTTCCACTGCTGTCACCCCCACAGATGCCACCTCCACTGCTGACACCTCCTCTGATGCCACCTCCACTGCTGTAACCACCTCCGCTGTCACCCCCACAGCTGTCACCTCTACTGCCACCTCATCCCCCACTGCTGTCACCTCCACTGCTGTCACCCCCACCGATGTCACCTCCACTGCCGTCACCCCCACAGACATCACCTCCACTACTGTCACCTCCACTGCTGTCACCCCCACTGGAGTCACCTCCACAGATGTCACCTCTACAGCTGTCACCTCCACGGGTGCCACTACCATCGATGTCACCTCCACTGGAGCCACCCCCACAGATGTCACTTCCACTGCTGTCACCTCCCCTGATGTCACCTCTGATGCCACCTCCACAGCTGTCACCTCCTCGGATGACACCTCCACTGCTGTAACCACCTCCGCTGTCACCCCCACAGATGTCACCTCTACAGCTGTCACCCCCAGTGCCATCACCCCCACAGATGTCACCTCCACTGCTGTCACCTCCACGGATGTCACCTCCACGGATGTCACCTCTATAGCTGTCACCTCCACGGGTGCCACCACCACCGATGTCACTTCTACTGCTGTCACCTCCCCAGATGTCACCTCCTCTGCTGTCACCTCCACTGCTGTAACCACCTCCACTGTCACCCCCACAGATGTCACCTCTACTGCCACCTCCTCCACTGCTGTCACCTCCTCTGATGCCACCTCCACTGCTGTCACCACCACTGCCATCACCTCTACCGATGTCACCTCCACAGCTGTTACTCCCACTGATGCCACCTCCACTGTTGTCACCTCTACAGATGCCACCTCCAGTGGTGTCACCTCCAGCAGTGTCACCCCCACAGCTGTCACCTCCACTGCTGTCACTTCCACTGATACCACCTCTACTGTCGTCACCCCCACCGATGTCACCTCCACTGCTGTCACCCCCACTGATGCCACCTCTACTGTCATCACCCCCACAGATGTCACCTCTACAGCTGTCAGCTCCACAGGCACCACCTCTGCTGTCACCCCCACCGATGTCACCTCCACTGCTGTCACCCCCACAGATGTCACCTACACAACCATCACCTCCACTGATGTCACTTCTGGTGTCACTTCCACTGATGTCACCCCCACAGATGCCACCTCCACTGCTGTCACCTCCACTGATGTCACCTCATCTGCTGTCACCACCACTGCCATCACCTCCTCCGATGCCACCTCCACTGATGTCACCTCCACTGCCGTCACCCCCACAGCTGTCACCTCCACTGCTGTCACCTCCACTGATGCCACCTCTACTGTTGTCACCCCCACTGATGTCACCTCCACTGATGTCACCTCCACTGCTGTCACCTCCACTGATGCCACCTCTACTGTTGTCACCCCCACTGATGTCACCTCCACTGATGTCACCTCATCTGCTGTCACCACCACTGCCATCACCTCCACTGATGTCACCTCATCTGCTGTCACCACCACGGATGCCACCTCTACTGTCGTCACCCCCACTGATGTCACCCCCACAGCTGTCACCCCCACTGATGCCACCTCCACTGCTGTCACCCCAACAGACGTCACCTCATCTGTTGTCACCGCCACTGCCACCACCCCCACAAATGTCACCTCCACTGCTGTCACCCCAACAGACGTCACCTCCACTGCTGTCACCCCCACCAATGTCACCTCCACTGCTGTCACCCCCACGGGTTCCACCTCTACTATCGTCACCCCCACTGATGTCACCTCTACAGCTGTCACCACCCCCGTCGTCACCACCCCTTCAGGTGAGCTTCACCCCATTGTCACCTCCACCCCACTGTCACCTCCCTCTCATTGCCACCTCCACCCACTGTCACCTCCACCCCACTGTCACCTCCCCCTCATTGCCACCTCCCCCTCATTGCCACCTCCACCCATTGTCACCTCCACCCCGTTGTCACCTCTGCCCCATTGCCACCTCCCTCCCACTGTCACCTCCACCCCACTGTCACCTCCCCCTCATTGCCACCTCCCCCTCATTGCCACCTCCACCCATTGTCACCTCCACCCCGTTGTCACCTCCCCCTCATTGCCATCTCCCCCCCACTGTCACCTCCACCCCATGGCCACCTCCACCCCACTGTCACCTCCCCCTCATTGCCACCTCCCCCCCACTGTCACCTCCCCCCCAACTGCCATCTCCACCTCATTGTCACCTCCCCCCCACGGTCACCTCCACCTTATGGCCACCTCCGCCCTATGGCCGCCTCCACCCCATTGTCACCTCCACCCTATGGTCACCTCTGCCCCGCTGTCACCTCTGTCCCCTCCCCACTTCTGGCTGACGCCCCCCCCTCGTGTCACCCCCATCCTCCATGATGTCCCCCCGTGTCATCCCCATTCTCCTCCATGATGTCCCCCAATGTCCCCCCCATTCTCCTCCATGATGTCCCCCCATGTCACCCCCATACCCCAAGATGTCCCCATGTGTCACCTCTGGTCCCCTCCATGATGTCCCCCAATGTCACCCCCATTCTCCTCCATGATGTCCCCCCATGTCACCCCCATACCTCACGATGTCCCCAAGGTCCCCTCCATGATGTCCCCCCCGTGTCACCTCCTCTCTCCTGTCACCGCGTGTCACCCCGCTGTCCCCCCCTGACCCCCTTTGTCCCCCCAGGTGTGTGTTACAATGGTGGCACCCACGACGGCATTAAGTGCCTCTGCCTCTCCGACTATTACGGCCCCCAATGCGAGTTCCCCACCGACGTCATCGACACCTCCGTCTGTGAGTGCTTCCGCCCCTCTTCCTCTTCCTCTCCCTCTCCTTCTTCCTCCTCTTCCTCTTCCTCTTCCAACTCCTCTTCCTCTTCCTCTTCATCCTCCTCTTCTGCCTCTTCCTTTTCCTCCTCCTCCTCCTCTTCCTATTCTTCTTCCTCCTCCTCTTCCCCCTCTTCTTCCTCCTCATCCTCATCCTTCTCTCCATCCTCCTCTTCCTCATCCTCCTTCTCCTCCTCCTCCTCTTCATCCTCCTCTTCCTCTTCCTCCTCTTCTTCCAAGTCCTGTTCCTCCTCTTCCTCCTCCTCCTCCTCCTCCTCTTCCTCCTCTTCTTCCTCCTCCTTGTCCTTCTCTTCCTCCTCTTCCTCCTCCTCCTCCTCCTCCTCTTCATCCTCCTCTTCCTCCTCCTCTTCCAACTCCTCTTCCTCCTCTTCCTCCTCCTCTCTCCCCACCCCCGCCCCCCCCCAGCCCCGGAGGACCAACCCCCCTCTCCCCACAGCATCCTCCATTGGCACGGTGGCGGTGGCAGAGCTGGTGGTCACCATCACCAACTTCAACTACACCACGGAGATGGAGGACCAACAGTCAGAAGTGTACCGCGAGTTCGGGGAGCACTTCCGGAAGGAGGTGAGAGCCACAGCGTGGGAGGGAGGAGATTGGGGCGCCACTTCCGGTGCTTGGGGGTGCCGCTTCCGGTTTTGGGGGTGCCGCTTCCGGTTTTGGGGGTGTCGCTTCCGGTTTTGGGGGTGTCACTTCTGGTTTTGGGGAGGGGGTCACTCCCGGACGTTGGGGCGTCGCTTCCACCGGTTGCGGCGTCACTTCTGGTTTTTGGGGCGTCATTCTGGTTTATGGGAGCCACTTCCGGTGGTTGGGGCGTCACTTCCTGGTTTTGGGGGGGTCCCTTCCGGTTTTGGGGGTGCCACTTCCTGTTTAGGGCGTCACTTCCACGGGTTGCGGTGTCACTGCTGTTTTTTTGAGGGCGCCATTCTATCTTTTGAGGGTCCCTTCCGTTATGGGGGGTCACGACTTCCGGTTTGAGGGTTCACTTCCGGTTTGGGGGGTTTCCACGTCCGCTCCGGGATCACTTCCGGTTGTGTGGGGGCGCCACTTCCGGTTTCACTTTCGTTTCTCGCCCCGCAGGTCAGGAAGATCTATGGGGACGTTCCCGGCTATGAGGGCGTCGTCATCGTCGGCCTCAGGTGGGGGCGCTATGGGGGCGCCTTTGGGGGCGGGGTTTGGCTTTGGGGTCGGCTTTGGGGTCGGGGATGGGGTTGGGGATGGATTTGGGTTGGCTTTGGGGTCAGGGATGGGGTTGGGGTTTGGTAGGGATTTGGGGTCGGCTTTGGGGTCGGGGATAGGGATGGATTTGGGGTCGGGGATGGCGTTGGGGCTGGGGATGGATTTGGGGTCGGCTTTGGGGTCAGGGATGGGATTGGGATTGGGGCTGGGGGTGGATTTGGGGTCGGGGATGGGGTTGGGGATGGATTTGGGGTCGGATTGGGCTTGGGATCGGATTTGGGGTCGGATTGGGGTCTGGGGTCGGATTTGGGGTCAGGTTTAGGTTTGGGGTCAGATTTGGGGTTGGATTTGGGGTCGGATTGGGGTTTGGGGTTGGATTTGGGGTTGGTTTTGGGTTTGGGGCCGGATTTGGGGTCGGATTTGGGGTCAGATTGGGGTTTGGGGTCAGATTTGGGGTTGGATTGGAGTTTGGGGTCAGATTTGGGGTCGGATTTGGATTTGGGGTCAGATTTGGGGTCAGATTTGGATTTGGGGTTGGATTTGGGGTCGGGTTTGGGTTTGGGGTCAGATTTGGGATCACATTCTCTCCTTGCAGCCCCGTCACCACAGCACTGAGCGGTCGCGGCCCTATAAGCGGATCCCGTGTTCGGAGGGACACCAATTTTGGGTAAAGTGACCCCAAAAGTGGGGGAAAAAGGGGCAGTTTGGGGTTTTGAGGTTGTGGGGTTTTGGGGTGGTGGGGCTTTGGGGTCGGGGGGCCCGAAAATGGGTGAAAAACCCCCGATTTTTGGGGTCAGGGGTCGTAAAGTGACCCATAAATGGGGGGAGGAGATGTGGTTGTGGGGTTGGGTTTGGGGATGGATTTGGGGTCACATTTGGGGTTGGGGTTGGGGTTGGGGATGGATTTGGGGATGGATTTGGGGTCAGGCTTAGGGTTGGGTTTGGGGATGGATTTGGGGTTTTGGATTTGGGGTTTGGGGTTGGGGTTTAGGATTTGGGGTCTGGGGTTGGGTTTAGGGTTTAGGATTTGGGGTTTGGGATTTGGGGTTTGGGATTTGGGGTTTGGGGTGGGCCCACCTTTAGGGTGGGGATCCCTCACCGCTCCCCGTTGCCGTTTATAGGGTCGGGGTTTGCGGTTGGGTTTCGGATTTGGGTTTTTGGTTTGGGTTTAGGATTTGGGGTTTGGGTTTAGGGTTTGGGGTTTGGGGATGGTTTTAGGGTTTTGGATTTGGGGTTTGGGGTTGGGGTTTAGGGTTTGGGGTTGGTGTTTAGGATTTGGGGTCTGGGGTTGGGTTTAGAGTTTAGGGTTTGGGGTTAGGGTTCAGGATTTGGGATCTGGGGTTGGGTTTAGGGTTTGGGATTTGGGGTTTGGGATTTGGGGTGGGCCCACCTTTGGGGTGGGGATCCCTCACCGCTCCCCGTTGCCGTTTATAGGGTCGGGGTGGTGGTGGCCCATGAGGTCGTCGTCAGCACCGACACCGCCGGCCCCAATGTCACCGCGGAGCTCAATGGGGTCACCGCAGCTCTGGTGGAGAAACTCCGCCAGACCGAAAGCAGCCAGGGGGACTGCCAGCACAACACATGTGGGTCACGGCCCCATAGCGCCCCATAGCGCCCCATAGGGCCCTATATATCCCTGTATGGCCCTATATGGCCCTATATATCCCTGTATGGCCCTATATGGTCCCATATGGCCTCCAATATCCCCATATGGCTTCACATGGCCCCATATGGCTCTGGGAGACCGAGAGCAGCCAGGGGGACTGCCAGCACAACACATGTGGGTCACGGCCCCATAGCGCCCCATAAGGCCCTATATATCCCTATATGGTCCCATATGGCCCCATATGGCCTCCAATATCCCCATATGGCTTCACATGGCCCCATATGGCTCTGGGAGACTGAGAGCAGCCAGGGGGACTGCCAGCACAACACATGTGGGTCACGGCCCCATAGCGCCCCATAGGGCCCTATATATCCCTGTATGGCCCTATATGGCCCCATATGGCCTCCAATGGGCTCCAGTGGTCCCATATGGGCCCATATGGTCCCCAGTGTCCCCATACGGCTTCACATGGCCCCATATGGCCCCCGTTGTCCCAGTGTGGCCCTATATAGACCCATATGGCCCCACATGGCCCTACATGGCCCCATATTGCCCCCAGCGTCCCCATATGGCCCCCAATGGCCGTATATGGCCCCATATTGGCCCCATATTGGCCCCATATTGGCCCCATATGGTCCCCGATGGCCCCGTATTGCCCCGCATAGCCCTACATGACCCCATATGACCTCATAAGGCCCCATACGGCCCCCCCCAACCCCACTGTGTCCCCCCTGACCCCACTGTCCCCCCCCCACAGCCGTCCTTTGCCTCACGGTGTCGCCGGACCCCATTGTGTCAGGACTGACCCCCACAAAATCCTTGGATGGTGAGCGCCCACCCCGACCCCAAACCCCAAATCCCAAACCCCACCACAAACCCCAAACCCCACCCCGACCCCCTAAACCCCAAACTCAACCCCCAACCCTGACCCCATTGCCCCATAACCTCACAATCCCCACAACCCCATGACCCCATAACCCACCCCACAACCCCATACCCCCCCATAACCCTGCAACCCCCCTGCTGACCCCATAACACCTCTGACCCCATAACCCCCCTGCTGACCCCATAACCCCCCAGCTGACCCTATAACCGCCCTATAACCCCACAGCTCTGTGCTCCTCGTTGGTCCCCATTGGCTTCCAGCCCTTTTACTCCACCATCACCCCCCATAACCCCACACCCCCCTGACCCCATAACCCCATAACCCACCCCATAACCCCCCTGCTGACCCCATAACCCCCCAGCTGACCCTATAACCCCCCCATAACCTCTGTGCTCCTCGTTGGCCCCTGTTGGCTTCCAGCCCTTCTACTTTGCCATCACCTCCCATAACCCCACTGTCCCCCCTGACCCCATAACCCCATAACCCACCCCATAACCCCCCTGCTGACCCCATAACCCCCCAGCTGACCCTATAACCCCCCTATAACCCCACAGCTCTGTGCTCCTCGTTGGCCCCCGTTGGCTTCCAGCCCTTTTACCACACCGTCACCTCCCCTCACCCTATTATCTCCCATAAGCCCACACCCCCCTGACCCCATAACCCCATAACCCCCCTACTGACCCTATAACCGCCCCATAACCCCACAGCTCTGTGCTCCTCGTTGGCCCCCGTTGGCTTCCAGCCCTTTTACTCCGCCATCACCTCCCCTCACCCTATTATCTCCCATAACCCCACACCCCCCTGACCACATAACCCCATAACCCCCCTGCTGACCCCATAACCCCCCAGCTGACCCTATAACCCCCCTATAACCCCACAGCTCTGTGCTCCTTGTTGGCCCCCATTGGCTTCCAGCCCTTTTACTATGCCGGCCCCCCCCAGTAACCCCACTGTCCCCCCTGACCCCATTACCCCCCATAACCCCCCAGCTGACCCCATAACCCCCCAGCTGACCCCATAACCCCCCAGCTGACCCTATAACCGCCCTATAACCCCACAGCTCTGTGCTCCTCGTTGGCCCCCGTTGGCTTCCAGCCCTTTTACCACACCGTCACCTCCCCTCACCCTATTATCCCCCATAACCCCACACCCCCCTGACCCCATAACCCCATAACCCCCCTGCTGACCCCGTAACCCCCCAGCTGACCCTATAACCCCCCTATAACCCCACAGCTCTGTGCTCCTCGTTGGCCCCCGTTGGCTTCCAGCCCTTTTACTATGCCGTCCCCCCCCAGTAACCCCACTGTCCCCCCTGACCCCATTACCCCCCATAACCCCCCAGCTGACCCCATAACCCCCCAGCTGACCCCATAACCCCCCTGCTGACCCCATAACCCCCCAGCTGACCCTATAACCCCCCCATAACCCACAGCTCTGTGCTCCTCGTTGGCCCCCGTTGGCTTCCAGCCCTTTTACTCCGCCATCACCTCCCCTCACCCTATTATCTCCCATAACCTCACACCCCCCTGACCCCATAACCCCATAACCCCCCTGCTGACCCCATAACCCCCCTGCTGACCCCGTAACCCCCCAGGTGACCCTATAACCCCCCTATAACCCCACAGCTCTGTGCTCCTCGTTGGCCCCCGTTGGCTTCCAGCCCTTTTACCACACCGTCACCTCCCCTCACCCTATTATCCCCCATAACCTCACACCCCCTGACCCCATAACCCCATAACCCACCCCATAACCCCCCTGCTGACCCCATAACCCCACACCATGTCCCCCACAGTTCTGTGCTCCTCATTGGCTTCCAGCCCTCTTACCACGCCATCACCTCCCATAACCCCATAACCCCCCTGACCCCATAACCCCATAACTCCATAACCCACCCCATAACCCCCCTGCTGACCCCGTAACCCCCCAGCTGACCCTATAACCCCCCCATAACCCCACAGCTCTGTGCTCCTCGTTGGCCCCCATTGGCTTCCAGCCCTTTTACCACGCCGTCACCCCCCATAACCCCACACCCCCCTGACCCCATAACCCCATAACCCCCCTGCTGACCCCGTAACCCCAATGCTGACCCTATAACCCCCCAGCTGACCCCATAACCCCATACCTGTACCCCACAGGTCTGTGCTCCTCGTTGGCCCCCGTTGGCTTCCAGCCCTTTTACTACGCCGTCACCCCCCATAACCCCACACCCCCCTGACCCCATAACCCCATAACCCCCCAGCTGACCCCGTAACCCCCCAGCTGACCCTATAACCGCCCTATAACCCCACAGCTCTGTGCTCCTCGTTGGCCCCCGTTGGCTTCCAGCCCTTTTACCACACCGTCACCTCCCCTCACCCTATTATCTCCCATAACCTCACACCCCCCTGACCCCATAACCCCATAACCCCCCAGCTGACCCCATAACCCCCCAGCTGACCCTATAACCACCCTATAACCCCACAGCTCTGTGCTCCTCGTTGGCCCCCGTTGGCTTCCAGCCCTTTTACTCCGCCATCACCCCCCATAACCCCACACCCCCCTGACCCCATAACCCCATAACCCACCCCATAACCCCCCTGCTGACCCCATAACCCCCCAGCTGACCCTATAACCCCCCTATAACCCCACAGCTCTGTGCTCCTCGTTGGCCCCCATTGGCTTCCAGCCCTTTTACTATGCCGTCCCCCCCCAGTAACCCCACTGTCCCCCCTGACCCCATTACCCCCCATAACCCCCCAGCTGACCCCATAACCCCCCAGCTGACCCCATAACCCCCCAGCTGACCCTATAACCGCCCTATAACCCCACAGCTCTGTGCTCCTCGTTGGCCCCCGTTGGCTTCCAGCCCTTTTACTCCGCCATCACCCCCCATAACCCCACACCCCCCTGACCCCATAACCCCCCTGCTGACCCCATAACCCCCCAGCTGACCCTATAACCGCCCTATAACCCCACAGCTCTGTGCTCCTCGTTGGCCCCCGTTGGCTTCCAGCCCTTTTACTCCGCCATCACCCCCCATAACCC
The DNA here is from genome assembly GCF_016699485.2 of Gallus gallus. Taxonomy (NCBI): domain Eukaryota; kingdom Metazoa; phylum Chordata; class Aves; order Galliformes; family Phasianidae; genus Gallus; species Gallus gallus. Next base: position 30,990 of record NW_024096012.1, on the reverse strand, counting down.
CACACCCCCCTGACCCCATAACCCCATAACCCACCCCATAACCCCCCTGCTGACCCCATAACCCCCCAGCTGACCCTATAACCCCCCTATAACCCCACAGCTCTGTGCTCCTCGTTGGCCCCCATTGGCTTCCAGCCCTTTTACTATGCCGTCCCCCCCCAGTAACCCCACTGTCCCCCCTGACCCCATTACCCCCCATAACCCCCCAGCTGACCCCATAACCCCCCAGCTGACCCCATAACCCCCCAGCTGACCCTATAACCGCCCTATAACCCCACAGCTCTGTGCTCCTCGTTGGCCCCCGTTGGCTTCCAGCCCTTTTACTCCGCCATCACCCCCCATAACCCCACACCCCCCTGACCCCATAACCCCCCTGCTGACCCCATAACCCCCCAGCTGACCCTATAACCGCCCTATAACCCCACAGCTCTGTGCTCCTCGTTGGCCCCCGTTGGCTTCCAGCCCTTTTACTCCGCCATCACCCCCCATAACCCCACACCCCCCTGACCCCATAACCCCCCAGCTGACCCCATAACCCCCCAGCTGACCCTATAACCGCCCTATAACCCCACAGCTCTGTGCTCCTCGTTGGCCCCCGTTGGCTTCCAGCCCTTTTACTCCGCCATCACCCCCCATAACCCCACACCCCCCTGACCCCATAACCCCCCTGCTGACCCCATAACCCCCCAGCTGACCCTATAACCGCCCTATAACCCCACAGCTCTGTGCTCCTCGTTGGCCCCCGTTGGCTTCCAGCCCTTTTACTCCGCCATCACCCCCCATAACCCCACACCCCCCTGACCCCATAACCCCCCTGCTGACCCCATAACCCCCCAGCTGACCCTATAACCGCCCTATAACCCCACAGCTCTGTGCTCCTCGTTGGCCCCCGTTGGCTTCCAGCCCTTTTACTACGCCGTCACTTCGGGCCCCACCGTGCGCTGCGTCACCGCCTGCGCCCCCAACACCGCCCACACCATCGACTGCAACAGCGGCCACTGCAGGGTGTCCACCGCCGGCCCACACTGCCAGTGAGTGCCGACCCACAGCGGGGCACATCCCATAATAGCCCAGAGGTCACGTGGGGTCCCCAGCATCCCATAATAGCCCATAGGATTGGGGTCCCGACGTCCCATCATAGCCCATAGGGTTGGGGGGCTGCACTGCCAGTGAGTGCCGACCCACAGCGGGGCACATCCCATAATAGTCCAGAGGTCACGTGGGGTCCCCAACATCCCATAATAGCCCATAGGATTGGGGTCCCCAGCATCCCATAATAGCCCATAGGATTGGGGTCCCAACGTCCCATCGTAGCCCATAGGGTTGGGGTCCCACATCCCATAATAGCCCATAGGGTTGGGGTTCCCAACATCCCATAATAGCCCATAGGGTTGGGGTCCCCAACATCCCATAATAGCCCATAGGGTTGGGGTCCCGACGTCCCATCGTAGCCCATAGGATTGGGGTCCCACATCCCATAATAGCCCATAGGGTTGGGGGGCTGCACTGCCAGTGAGTGCCGACCCCACAGCGGGGCACATCCCATAATAGTCCAGAGGTCACATGGGGGCTCCACATCCCATAATAGCCCATAGGGTTGGGGGTCCCACATCCCATCATAGCCCATAGGATTGGGGTCCCGCATCCCATAACAGCCCATAGGATTGGGGGGCTGCACTGCAGATGAGTGCTGGCCCCACAGCGGGGCCACATCCCATAATAGCCCATAGGGTTGGGGTCCCACATCCCATCATAGTTCAGAGGTCACATGGGGGTCCCACATCCCATAATAGCCCATAGGGTTGGGGTCCCAACGTCCCATAATAGCCCATAGGGTTGGGGTCCCCAACATCCCATCATAGCCCATAGGGTTGGGGTCCCACATCCCATAATAGCCCATAGGGTTGGGGGGCTGCACTGCCAGTGAGTGCCGACCCACAGCGGGGCACATCCCATAATAGCCCAGAGGTCACATGGGGTCCCCAACATCCCATAATAGCCCATAGAATTGGGGCCCCACATCCCATAATAGCCCATAGGGTTGGGGTCCCACATCCCATAATAGCCCATAGGGTTGGGGTCCCACATCCCATAATAGCCCATAGGATTGGGGTCCCACATCCCATAATAGCCCATAGGATTGGGGGGCTGCACTGCCAATGAGTGCCGGCCCCACAGCGGGGCCCCATAACCCCATTGACCCCACTGATCCCCACTGACCCCACTGATCCCCACTGACCCCATTCATCCCCACTGACCCCATTCATCCCCATTGACGCCATACCCCCACTGACCCCATTCATCCCCACTGACCCCATTCATCCCCATTGATGCCATACTCCCATTGACCGCCATTGATCCCCACTGACCCCCATTCATCCCCACTGACCCCATTCATCCCCCCGGGCCCCATAACCCCCCATAACTCCCCTGACCCCATAACCCCCCTGGCCCCCCACCCCCTATAACCCCCCACAACCCCCCCCTGACCCCATAACCCCCCCTGACCCCATAACCTCCCATAACTCCCCTGACCCCATAACCCCCCCCGACCCCATAACCCCCCATAACCACCCTGACCCCATAACCCCCCCCGACCCCATAACCCCCCATAACCCCCCCCTGACCCCATAACCCCCCCCGACCCCATAACACCCCATAACCCCCCCTGATCCCATAACCCCCCATAACCCTCCATAACCCCCCCTGACCCCATAACCCCCCCCGACCCCATAACGCCCCATAACCCCCCCTGACCCCATAACCCCCCATAACCCCCCCCGACCCCATAACCCCCCCTGACCCCATAACCCCCACAGACCCCATAACCCCCCATAACCCCCACAGACCCCATAACCCCCCCCGACCCCATAACCCCCCTGACCCCATAACCCCCCATAACCCCCCCCGACCCCATAACCCCCCATAACCCCCCATAACCCCCCTGACCCCATAACCCCCCTGACCCCATAACCCCCCCCTGACCCCATAACCCCCCATAACCCCCACAGACCCCATAACCCCCCATAACCCCCCTGACCCCATAACCCCCCATAACCCCCCCCGACCCCATAACCCCCCATAACCCCCACAGACCCCATAACCCCCCATAACCCCCCTGACCCCATAACCCCCCATAACCCCCCCCGACCCCATAACCCCCCATAACCCCCCCGACCCCATAACCCCCCATAACCCCCCATACTGCCCCTCAGGTGTTGGGACGGCGCCCTCTATTGGTACGCGGGGCAGCGCTGCACGGGACGGGTCAGCAAAGTGGGCTTCGGGCTGGGACTGCTGGCGGCCCTTCTGCTGCTGCTCTGCGCCGCACTCACAGCGCTGCTGCTCAGGAGGAGGGCGAGGTGTGGGGTTATGGGGGCTGTGGGGTTATTATGGGGTTATTATGGGGTTGGTATGGGGTTATGGGGTCTGTGGGGTTATTATGGGGTTGGTATGGCGCTTTGGGGTTAGTATGGGGTTGGTATGGAGCTATGGGGTTGGTATGGGGTTATGGAGTTATGGATTATGGGGTTATGGGGTTATGGGTTATGGGGTTGGTGATGGGGTTATGGGATTGTTTATGGGGTTATAGGCTTATGGGGTTGGTTATGGGGTTATGGTTATGGGTTATGGGGTTATAGGGTTATGGGTTATGGGGTTATGGGGTTATGGGTTATGGGGTTGGTTATGGGGTTATGGGTTATGGGGTTGGTTATGGGGTTATAGGGTTATGGGTTATGGGCTATGGGGTTCTGTATTATGGGGTTATGGGTTATGGGTTACGGGTTATGGGTTTATGGGTTATGGGGTTATAGGGTTATGGGGTTATGGGTGATGGGGTTATGGGGTTATGGGTGATGGGTTACGGGTTATGGGGTTATGGGTTATGGGGTTAAGGGTTATGGGGTTATGGGTTATGGGGTTAGGGGTGATGGGTTACGGGTTATGGGGTGAGCGCAGCGATCCGTGGGGTCGGCAGTGGCCCCGCAGTGGACTGACGGCTTTGGGGTCCCCCATAACCGCCCCACAGATCCGCAGCGCCCCCCTCCGACGGCGCCCATTGGTACGAGTTGGACTCCGCCGCGTGGCCCTCCCCCGACGGCTTCGCGTACCGCAACAGCGCCGCAGGTGGGGGTGCGCCCCATAGCGCCCCATAGCGCCCCATAGCTGCCCCATAACCGCCCCATAACAGCCCCATAACCGCCCCTTAACTGCCCCATAGGGGCACATAGACAGCCATAGGGACACATAGAGACACATAGAGACACATAGAGAGCCATAACCGCCATATAACTGCCCCATAGCCGCCCCATAACCGCCCCATAACCGCCCTATAACCGCCCCATAATTGCCCCATAACTGCCCCATAGCGCCCCATAGCTGCCCCATAACCGCCCCATAACCGCCCTATAACCGCCCCTTAACTGCCCCATAACCGCCCCATAGAGACACATAGAGACACATAGAGAGCCATAACCGCCCCATAACCGCCCCATAATTGCCCCATAACTGCCCCATAGCGCCCCATAGCGCCCCATAGCGCCCCATAACAGCCCCATAACCACCCCTTAACTGCCCCTTAACTGCCCCATAGGGGCACATAGAGAGCCATAGGGACACATAGAGACACACAGACACATAGAGACACATAGCGCCCCATAGCGCCCCATAACCGCCCCAGAACTGCCCCATAACCGCCCCATAACCACCCCATAACTGCCCCTTAACTGCCCCATAGAGACACATAGAGACACATAGGGACACATAGAGACACATAGAGACACATAGAGAGCCATAACTGCCCCATAGCGCCCCATAACCACCCCATAACTGCCCCATAGCCACCCCATAACCGCCCCATAACCGCCCCATAGAGACACATAGAGACACATAGGGACACATAGAGAGCCATAGAGAGCCATAACTGCCCCACAGCTGCCCCATAACTGCCCCATAACTGCCCCATAGAGACACATAGAGAGCCATAGAGACACAAAGAGACACATAGAGACACATAGAGAGCCATAGAGAGCCATAACCGCCCCATAACTGCCCCATAACCGCCCCATAACCACCCCTTAACTGCCCCATAGGGGCACATAGAGACACATAGAGAGCCACAGCGCCCCATAACTGCCCAATAGAGACACATAGAGAGCCATAGGGACACATAGAGACCCATAACTGCCCCATTGCTGCCCCATTGCTGCCCCATAGAGACACATAGAAAGTCATAGGGACACATAGAGACACATAGAGACCCATAACCGCCCCATAACTGCCCCATAGAGACACATAGAGATCCATAGGGACACATAGAGATCCATAGAGTCCCATAGCACCTCATAGAGCTCCATAGCGCCCCATAACTGACCCACAGTGCCCCATAGCGCCCCATAACCCCCCCATACCTCCCCATACCCCCCCATAACCCCACACCATCCCATAACCCCACCCCATAACCCCATAAACCCATAACCTCCAGCACCCCACAACCCCATATCACCCCATAACCCCATACCTCCCACCACCCCATAGCCCCCTATCACCCCATATCCCCCCATAACCCCATAACCCCACACCACCCCATAGCCCCATATTACTCCATATCCCCACACCACCCCATAACCCCACACCACCCCATAGCCCCCTATCACCCCATATCCCCCCATAACCCCATAACCCCACACCACCCCATAGCCCCATATTACCCCATAGCCCCACACCACCCCATAACCCCACACCACCCCATAGCCCCCTATCACCCCATATCCCCCCCCATCACCCCATAACCCCACACCACCCCGTAGCCCCCCCATACCCCCCATAACCCCATAACCCCCCACCACCCCATAGCCCCCTATCACCCCATATCCCCCCATAACCCCATAGCCCCTACACCACCCCATAGCCCCCATCACCCCACATCCCCCCATAGCCCCCTATCACCCCATATCCCCCCCATATCCCCTCATAACCCCATAACCCCCCACCACCCCATAACCCCCCACCACCCCATAGCCCCCATCACCCCATATCCCCCCATATCCCCCCATAACCCCCCACCACCCCATAACCCCCTATCACCCCACACCACCCCATATCCCCCCATAACCCCACACCACCCCATAACCCCCCACCACCCCATAACCCCCCATAACCCCATAACCCCCCACCACCCCATAACCCCCCATAACCCCATAACCCCCCACCACCCCATAACCCCCACCCCATATCCCCCCCAGGCTGCTCCCTTCGCAGTTTCACGCCCTCATTGGACGCAGTGAATACCTCCGTCCCGGTGAGTGCCCCCCCCAAACCCCCACCCCACAGCGCCCCACACTTATGGGGTCGGCGCCCCACACTTATGGGGCCCCGCTGACCCCACACCTCCCACCCCACAGATGCAGATCGCCCGACCCACCGTACACACGCGCTTCTGAGCCCCCCCTATGGGGGAACCGCAGCCGGACCCACAACTTCGTCTGCCCCACAACTGCCCCACATCTGCTCCATAGCTGCCCCACAACTGCCTGTCTGCCTCACTTCTGCCCCATAACTGCCTGTCTGCCTCACTTCTGCCCCACATCTGCCCCACATCTGCCCCATAACTGCCCCATAGCTGCCTGTCTGCCTCACACCTGCCCCACATCTGCCCCATAACTGCCTGTCTGCCTCACTTCTGCCCCACAGCTGCCCCACGTCTACCCCACATCTGCCCCACATCTGCCTGTCTGCCTCGCGTCTGCCCCACATCTGCCTGTCTGCCTCACTTCTGCCCCACAGCTGCCCCACAACCGCCTGTCTGCCTCATTTCTGCCCCACATCTGCCCCATAGCTGCCCCATAACTGCCTGTCTGCCTCACTTCTGCCCCACATCTGCCCCATAGCTGCCTGTCTGCCCCACATCTGCCTCACATCTGCCCCACAACTGCCTGTCTACCTCACTTCTGCCCCACATCTGCCCCACATCTGCCCCATAACTGCCCCATAGCTGCCGGTCTGCCTCACATCTGCCTCACATCTGCCCCATAACTGCCCCATAGCTGCCTGTCTACCTCACTTCTGCCCCACATCTGCCCCGTAGCTGCCTATCTGCCCCACATCTGCCTCACATCTGCCCCACATCTGCCTGTCTACCTCACTTCTGCCCCATAACTGCCCCACATCGGCCTCACATCTGCCCCACAACTGCCCCATAACTGCCCCATAACTGCCTGTCTACCTCACTTCTGCCCCACATCTGCCTCACGTCCGCCCCACATCTGCACGCAGGCCGTGCCCCTCCCCCCTTATTTATTATTTATTAATGCAATAAATTAATGAATGGCTTTAATTAGCCCCGGTTAATTGGGTTTGTTTGGGGGGGGGGGGGGGGGGGGGGGGGCTGTGGGGTTATGGGGATTAATGGGGTTATGGGGCTATGGGGTTATGGGGTCAATGGGGATCAATGGGGTTATGGGGATTAATGGGGTCAATGGGGATCAATGGGTTTATGGGGATTAATAGGGTCAATGGGGATCAATGGGGTTATGGGGTCAATGGGGATTAATGGGGTTATGGCGCTATGGGTGATGGGGTCAATCGGGTCAATGGGGTTATGGGATCAATGGGGATTAATGGTGTTATGGGTCAATGGGGATTTATGGGGTTATGGTGATTAATGGGGTCAATGGGGATCAATGGGGTTATGGGGTCAATGGGGATTAATGGGGTCAATGGTGATCAATGGGGATATGCGGTTATGGGTGATGGGGTTATGGGGCTATAGGGTCAATGGGGATTAATTGGGTTATGGGGCCAATGGGGTCAATGGGGATTAATGGGGTCAATGGGGATCAATGGGGATTAATGGGGTCAATGGGGTTATGGGGATTAATGGGGTCAATGGGGATCAATGGGGTTATGGGGCTATGGGTGATGGGGTTATGGGGCTATGGGGTCAATGGGGATTAATGGGGTGGCCCCATAGGACGTCCCCAAGACCCCATAGATCACCCGTAGACCACATAAAATGTCCCCAAGAAGCCATAGACCCCATAGGATGCCCCCAGACCCCACATATCCCCCCATAGACCCCATAGGATGCCCCCGAGACCCCATAGGATGCCCCCAGACCCCACATATCCCCTCATAGACCCCATAGGATGCCCCCAGACCCCACATATCCCCCCCTAGACCCCATAGGATGCCCCCGAGACCCCATAGGATGCCCCCAGACCCCACATATCACCCCATAGATGCAATAGGATGTCCCCAGACCCCATAGAATGTCCCCAGACCCCACGTATCTCCCCATAGACCCCATAGGATGTCCCCAAGACACCATAGATCACCCCCATAGACCCCATAGGATGTCCCTGAGACCCCATATGGTGCTGCTGAGACCCCATAGAACCCCATAGAGGTGACAGTGGGACCCCATGGAGTGCCACCAACCCCACAGAGGTGACAATGGGACCCCATATTGGTGACAACGTGACCCCATAGAGTGCCACCAACCCCACAGAGGTGACAACGGGACCCCATAGACATGACAACGGGACCCCATAGAGTGCCACCAACCCCATAGAGGTGACAATGGGACCCCATAGAGGTCACAGTGTAACCCCATAGAGTGCCACCAACCCCATATTGGTGACAACGGGACCCCATAGAGTGCCACCAACCCCATAGAGGTGACAATGGGGCCCCATAGAGTGCCACCAACCCCATAGAGGTGACAACGTGACCCCATAGAGTGCCACCAACCCCATAGAGGTGACAATGGGACCCTATAGAGGTCACAGTGTAACCCCATAGAGTGCCACCAACCCCATATTGGTGACAACGGGACCCCATGGAGTGCCACCAACCCCACAGAGGTGACAACAGGACCCCATAGAGTGCCTCCAACCCCATAGAGGTGACAATGTGACCCCATGGAGTGCCACCAACCCCATAGAGGTGACAATGGGACCCCATAGAGGTCACAGTGTAACCCCATAGAGTGCCACCAACCCCATATTGGTGACAATGTGACCCCATAGAGTGCCACCAACCCCACAGAGGTGACAACGGGACCCCATAGAGTGCCACCAACCCCATATTGGTGACAACATGACCCCATATTGTGCCACCAACCCCACCGAGGTGACAATGGGACCCCATGGAGTGCCACCAACCCCATATTGGTGACAATGGGACCCCATTGGTGACAGTGGGACCCCATATTGGTGACAATGGGACCCCATAGAGTGCCACCAACCCCATAGAGGTGACAATGGGACCCCATGGAGTGCCACCAACCCCATATTGGTGACAATGGGACCCCATTGGTGACAGTGGGACCCCATATTGGTGACAATGGGACCCCATAGAGTGCCACCAACCCCATAGAGGTGACAACGGGACCCCATGGAGTGCCACCAACCCCATAGAGGTGACAATGGGACCCCATAGAGTGCCACCAACCCCATAGAGGTGACAACGTGACCCCATAGAGTGCCACCAACCCCATATTGGTGACAATGGGACCCCATGGAGTGCCACCAACCCCACAGAGGTGACAGTGGGACCCCATATTGGTGACAACGGGATCCCATAGACGTGACAACGTGACCCCATAGAGTGCCACCAACCCCACAGAGGTGACAACGGGACCCCATAGACATGACAACGGGACCCCATAGAGTGCCACCAACCCCATAGAGGTGACAATGGGACCCCATAGAGGTCACAGTGTAACCCCATAGAGTGCCACCAACCCCATATTGGTGACAGTGGGACCCCATAGAGTGCCACCAACCCCATAGAGGTGACAACGTGACCCCATAGAGTGCCACCAACCCCACCGAGGTGACAATGGGACCCCATGGAGTGCCACCAACCCCATAGAAGTGACAATGGGACATCGTGGAGTGCCACCAACCCCATAGAGGTGACAACGGGACCCCATAGAGTGCCTCCAACCCCATAGAGGTGACAACGGGACCCCATGGAGTGCCGCCAACCCCATATTGGTGACAGTGGGACCCCATAGAGGTGACAATGTGGCCCCAGAGAGTGCCACCAACCCCACAGAGGTGACAACGTGACCCCATAGAGTGCCACCAACCCCGTAGAGGTGACAATGGGACCCCATGGGGTGCCACCAACCCCATAGAGGTGACAACGTGACCCCATAGAGTGCCACCAACCCCATATTGGTGACAATGGGACCCCATGGAGTGCCACCAACCCCACAGAGGTGACAACAGGACCCCATAGAGTGCCACCAACCCCATAGAGGTGACAATGGGACCCCATGGAGTGCCGCCAACCCCATAGAGGTGACAATGGGACCCCATAGAGGTCACAGTGTAACCCCATAGAGTGCCACCAACCCCATATTGGTGACAATGTGACCCCATAGAGTGCCACCAACCCCATATTGGTGACAGTGTGACCCCATAGAGTGCCACCAACCCCATAGAGGTGACAACGTGACCCCATAGAGTGCCACCAACCCCATATTGGTGACAATGGGACCCCATAGACATGACAACGGGACCCCATAGAGTGCCACCAACCCCATAGAGGTGACAACGGGACCCCATAGAGTGCCACCAACCCCATAGAGGTGACAATGGGACCCCATAGAGTGCCACCAACCCCATAGAGGTGACAATGGGACCCCATTGGTGACAGTGGGACCCCATATTGGTGACAATGGGACCCCATAGAGTGCCACCAACCCCATATTGGTGACAACGGGACCCCATAGAGTGCCACCAACCCCATAGAGGTGACAACGTGACCCCATAGAGTGCCACCAACCCCATATTGGTGACAATGGGACCCCATGGAGTGCCACCAACCCCATAGAGGTGACAACGTGACCCCATAGAGTGCCACCAACCCCATATTGGTGACAATGGGACCCCATAGACATGACAACGGGACCCCATAGAGTGCCACCAACCCCATAGAGGTGACAACGGGACCCCATGGAGTGCCACCAACCCCATAGAGGTGACAATGGGGCCAACGTCAGCACCCGGGAGGGGACGTCGAGGAGTGTCACCGTATGGGGGTGACTCACGGGGGCGCCCCCACCCACCTCAGGGCGGTGTCACCGCGTCACCTCCCTCCCTTATCTTATCGGCGCCGTGGGGTGGGGGTGGGGCTCTCCCTATAGGGCCACCCATCCCCGTCCCGCCCCCTTTTTTTGGGGTCAAATAACCCCCCCCCCCATCCCCTCCACCCCCCACCCCAAAATCCTTCCCGGGTTGCGGAGCCATCGGGGGACGGATGGTGGCCATGGAGGTGGCCTTCGTCCTCGTCACCATCGTCGGCCTCTGGGGGGGCCCTGGGGGGGCACGGAGGGGTGAGTGGGGGGCACTGAGGGGGCTGATGGGGGGGGGGGGGATGGGGTGGGGGGTGGAGGGATTTTGGGGGGGCGTTTGGTGGGGGGGGGGTCTGATTGGGAGGGGTCCATTGGGTTTGGGGTTCTGTTGGATGGGGGGCCCATTGGGTGGGGGGGGGCCATAGATGGGAGATTCCATAGGGTGGGGGTCCCATAGGGTGCGGTCCCCATAGATGGCAGATCCCATAGGGTGGGGGTCCCATTGGGTGGGGGGTCCCTTAGGGTGGGGGGCCCCATAGATAGGAGATCTCATAGGGTGGGGGGTCCCATAGGGTGGGGTGTCCCAAAGGGTGAGGGGCCCCATAGATGGGAGATCCCATAGGGTGGGGGATCCTATGGGTGGAGAATCCTATGGGTGGGGGGTCCCATAGGGTGAGGGGTCCCATTGGGTGGGAGATCCCATAGGGTGGGGGTCCCATAGGGTGGGGGGGGCCCATAGGGTGGTGGGGTCCCATAGATGGCAGATCCCATGGGGGGGGGGCCCATTGGGTGGGGGGTCCCTTAGGGTGGGGGGCCCCATAGATAGGAGATCTCATAGGGTGGGGGGTCTCATTGGGTGGGAGTCCCATAGGGTGGGGGGGTCCCATAGGGTGGGGGACCCATTGGGTGGGGGTCCCATTGGCTGGGGGGGGGCATAGATGGGAGATCCCATAGGGTGGGGGATCCTATGGGTGGGGGGTCCCTTAGGGTGGGGGTCCCTTAGGGTGGGGGGGTCCTGTTGGGTGGGAGATCCCATAGGGTGGGGGTCCCTTAGGGTGGGGAGTCCCTTAGGGTGGGGGGCCCCATAGATGGGAGATCCCATAGGGTTGGGGATCCCATAGGGTGGGGGGGGCCATAGATGGGAGATCCCATAGGGTGGGGGATCCCAAAGGGTGGAGAATCCTATGGGTGGGGGGTCCCATAGGGTGAGGAGTCCCATTGGGTTGGGGGGTCCTGTTGGGTGGGAGATCCCATAGGGTGGGGGGTCCCATAGGGTGAGGGGTCCCATTGGGTGGGGGGGAGGCCCATAGATGGGAGATCCCACAGGGTGGGGCGGTCCCATAGATGGCACATCCCATAGGGTGGGGGGTCCCATAGGGTGAGGGGTCCCATGGGGTGGGGGGGTCCCATAGATGGCAGATCCCATAGGGTGCGGGGTCCCATAGATAAGAGATCCCATAGGGTGGGGGTCCCATTGGCTGGGGGGGGCTCATAGATGGGAGATCCCATAGGGTGGGGGATCCTATGGGTGGGGGGGTCCCATAGATGGCAGATCCCATAGGGTGGGGGTCCCATAGGGTGGGGGGGTCCCATAGATATCAGATCCCATAGGGTGGGGGTCCCATAGGGTGTGGGGGTCCCCATAGACGGCAGATCCCACTGATGGTTGGGGGGATCCCACGGTTGCAGCCGCCCCATTGCAGCGGTCCCCCCCCCATCCCAACCCCCCCCCCCCTCACCCCCCTTCATTTCAACACCCCCCCCCACCCCCCCCTCTCCCCCCCCCCCCCCCATTTTTCAGCCCCGTGCCAAAATGGCGGCACCTCCGTGGGCCCCGCGTGCGTCTGCCCCCCCGGCTTCAACGGGACCCACTGCGAGACCCCCAACCCCAACCAGGCGTGCGGCAACGGGGGGGCCCCCGTAGGCACCAAATGCTTTTGCCCCCCCGGTTTTGGGGGTCCCCTGTGCCGCCGGGCCCAACCCGGCACGGCCTGTCTCAACGGGGGGGTGGCTTTCGGGACCTCCTGCGTCTGCCCCCCCGGTTGGGGGGGACCCCGATGTGACCGAGAGAGGGGGGACACGGCCTGTCTGAATGGGGGGACCCCGGTGGGGACGGAGTGTTACTGCCCGGGGGGGTTCCGGGGGGGGCGGTGTGAAGTGAGGGGTCGGGGGGGGGGTGGGGGGCAGCGTGGGGGGCACTTTCGTGGGGGTCATCAGCGATGGCACCGTGGGGGGCACCAATGGTAGCATGGGGGGCGCTATGGGGGGCGCTATGGGGGTCACCTCCATGGGGGGCGCTATGGGGGTCACCTCCATAGGGGGCACCATGGATGGCAATGGCACTATGGGGGGCAGCGTGGGGGGCATTTCCGTGGGGGTCACCACCGATGGCACCGTGGGGGGCACCGTGGGGGGCACCAATGGTAGCATGGGGGGCGCTATGGGGGTCACCTCCATAGGGGGCACCATGGATGGCAATGGCACTATGGGGGGCAGCGTGGGGGGCACTTCCATGGGGGTCACCACCGATGGCACCGTGGGGGGGACCAATGGTAGCATGGGGGGCGCTATGGGGGGCGCTATGGGGGTCACCTCCATGGGGGGCACTATGGGGCTCACCACCAATGGCACTGTGGGGGTCACCATGGGGGGCACTATGGGGGGCACCATGGGGGGCACTTCCGTGGGGGTCACCACCGATGGCACAGTGGGGGGCACCGTGGGGGGCACCAATGGTAGCATGGGGGGCGCTATGGGGGTCACCTCCATGGGGGGCGCTATGGGGGGCGCTATGGGGGTCACCACCAATAGTAGTATGGGGGGCACCATGGGGGGCACTATGGGGGGCAGCGTGGGGGGCACTTCCGTGGGCGTCACCACCGATGGCACTGTGGGGGGCACCATGGGGGGCACTATGGGGGTCACCACCAATGGCACTATGGGGGGCACTATGGGGGGCGCTATGGGGGGCGCTATGGGGGTCACTATGGGGGGCACTATAGGGGGCACCACCAATGGTAGCAGGGGGGGCACCATGGGGGGCACTACGGGGGGCGCTATGGGGGTCACTATGGGGGTCACTATGGGGGGCACCACCAATGGCACTATGGGGGGCACTCTGGGGGGCACTCTGGAGGTCACGGTGGGGGGCACTATAGGGGGCACTGTGGGGGTCCCCTCCAATGGCAGCGCCAATGGCACCTCTGACGTCACCACTGCTGTCACCTCTGACGTCACCATGGATGGCACCGCCAACGGCACCTCTGATGTCACCGCTGATGATGTCACCGCTGATGTCCCCTCTGATGTCACCGCAGCTGTCACCGCCGATGTCACCACCGCTGCCACCACTGCCAACGTCACCACTGATGTCACCTCTGATGTCACCACTGATGTCACCGCCAATGACACCATGAGTGTCCCCTCTGACGTCACCACTGCCAACGCCACCACAGCTGTCACCCCCAATGTCACCGTGGATGTCTCCTCTGACGTCACCACTGATGTCACCACCAATGGCACCACTGATGTCACCTCTGATGTCACCACTGACGTCACCACAGACGTCCCCACCACTGCCACCACTGCCAACGCCACCACTGACGTCACCATTGACGTCACCACTGTTGTCACCACTGATGTCCCCTCTGATGTCACCACTGATGTCACCTCTGACGTCACCACTGATGTCACCACCAATGGCACCACTGATGTCACCTCTGATGTCACCACTGACGTCACCACGGATGTCCCCACCACTGCCACCACTGCCAACGTCACCACTGACGTCACCACTGTTGTCACCACTGATGTCCCCTCTGATGTCACCACTGATGTCACCTCTGACGTCACCACTGATGTCACCACCAATGGCACCACTGATGTCACCACTGATGTCACCACTGACGTCACCACTGATGTCACCTCTGATGTCACCTGCGGTGGCTCCGTGGATGTCCCCGCTGATGTCACCACTGACGTCACCACGGATGTCCCCACCACTGCCACCACTGCCAACGTCACCACAGATGTCCCTTCCAATGGTACCACCGATGTCACCACTGATGTCCCCTCTGATGTCACCTCTGACGTCACCTCTGACGTCACCACTGCCAACGTCACCACAGCTGTCACCTCCAATGTCACCATGGATGTCCCCTCTGATGTCACCGATGTCACCTCTGATGTCACCACCGTTGTCACCACCGATGTCACCACTGATATCACCTCTGATGTCACCTGCAGTGGCTCCGTGGATGTCCCCTCTGATGTCACCACTGACATCACCACTGATGTCCCCACCACTGCCACCACTGCCAACGTCACCACTGACGTCACCACCGTTGTCACCACTGATGTCACCACTGACGTCACCTCTGATGTCACCACCGCCAACGTCACCACAGCTGTCACCTCCAATAGCACCATGGATGTCCCCTCTGACGTCACCGCTGAGGTCACCTCCAATGTCACCTCTGATGTCACCACTGATGTCACCATGGATGTCACCTGCGATGGCACCGTGGATGTCCCCTCTGATGTCACCACTGATGTCACCACCACTGTCACCACTGCCAACGTCACCACAGCTGTCACCTCCAATGGCACCACTGATGTCCCCTCTGATGTCACCACTGATGTCACCACCGTTGTCACCACAGATGGCCCCTCTGACGTCACTTCTGATGTCACCACCAATGGCACCACTGATGTCACTTCTGATGTCACTTCTGATGTCACCACTGACGTCACCACCGTTGTCACCTCTGATGTCCCGTCTGATGTCACCACTGTTGTCACCACAGATGTCCCCTCTGATGTCACCTCCAATGGCACCACAGATGTCCCCTCTGATGTCACCACTGATGTCACCACCGTTGTCACCACAGATGTCACCACTGACGTCACTTCTGATGTCACCACAGATGTCACCATGGCTGTCACCTCCAATGGCACCATGGATGTCCCCTGTAACGTCACCACTGATGTCACCACCAATGTCACCTCTGATGTCACCACAGATGTCACCACAGATGTCCCGTCTGATGTCACCACCGTTGTCACCACTGATGTCACCACTGACGTCACCTCTGATGTCACCACTGTTGTCACCACTGATGTCACCACTGACGTCACCTCTGATGTCACCACTGTTGTCACCACTGATGTCACCACTGATGTCACTTCTGATGTCACCACAGATGTCACCACGGCTGTCACCTCCAATGGCACCATGGATGTCCCCTCTGACGTCACCACTGATGTCACCACCACTTTCACCACTGCCGACATCACCACTGACGTCACCTCCAATGGCACCATGGATGTCCCCTCTGACGTCACCACTGATGTCACCACCAATGTCACCTCTGATGTCACCACAGATGTCACCACTGACGTCCCGTCTGATGTCACCACTGTTGTCACCACAGATGTCACCACTGACGTCACCTCTGATGTCACCACTGTTGTCACCACAGATGTCCCCTCTGACGTCACCTCCGATGTCACCACGGCTGTCCCCAATGTCCCCAGGAGGACCTCTTCCGCCCCCCGATCTGCGGCGGTCCCAACCGGGAGCACCAAAAGGACCCACAGCACCGCCGGCCCCACAACCACAGGTGGGGGGGGGGGGGGGATTTGTGGGGTCCTTTTGGGGTCCTCCAAGGGGGCTTTGGGGTCTTCGTGGGGTCCTTTTGGGGTCTTCCAAGGGGGTCGGGGTCCTTTTGGGGTCTTCATGGGGTTCTTTTGGGGTCTTCCTGGGGGTCCTTTTGGGGTCTTCATGGGGGTCCTTTTGGGGTCTTCATGGGGTGGGATTGGGGTCTTCATGGGGGTCCTTTTGGGGTCTTCATGGGGTGGGATTGGGGTCTTCCTGGGGGTCCTTTTGGGGTCTTCATGGGGTGGGATTGGGGTCTTCCTGGGGGTCCTTTTGGGGTCTTCAGGGGGTGGGATTGGGGTCTTTGTGGGGGTCCTTTTGGGGGTCCTTTTGGGGTGGGATTGGGGTCTTCCAAGGGGGCTTTGGGGTCTTCATGGGGTCCTTTTGGGGTCTTCCAAGGGGGTCGGGGTCCTTTTGGGGCCTTCATTGGTTGGGATTGGGATCTTCCAAGGGGGCTTTGGGGTCTTTGTGGTGTCCTTTTGGGGTCTTCATCGAGTCCTTTTGGGGTCTTCATGGGTTGGGGTCTCCCAAGGGGGAGTTTGGGGTCTTTATGGGGGTCCTTTTGGGGTCTTCATGGGGTTAGATTGGGGCCTTTCAAGGGAGGGGTAGGGTGGGGTGGTAGTTTTGGGGTCTGGGTTTTGGGGTTGGGGGGTTGGGGGGGGGTTTGGGGCCATGGGGGGCTCACGGGTGGTTGTCCCTATAGGGCTGTGCCTCAATGGGGGGCGCTGGATGGGGTCGCTGTGTTTGTGCCCCCCAACGTCATCGGGGAGCGGTGCCAATTTGGGGCGACCACCTTCAACCTCACTGCGGGTATGGGGGGAGAGGGGGGACACACCATCCCATGACCCCATAATGGCCCCATGGCTCCATAATGGCCCCATATCCCCCATGGCCCCAGTGGCCTCAATGGCCCCATAATGTCCCCTTTGACCCCAATATCCCCCAATATCCCCCAATGTCCTCCAATGTCCCCCATTGTCCCCATATCCTCAATGGCCCCCAATGGCCCCAATGGCCCCAATGGCCCCATAATGTCCTCATTGACCCCAATATCCCCAGTGTCCCCATATCCCCCATGGCCCCAATGACCCCAATGGCCCCATAATGGCCCCATATCCCCACTGTCCGCAAAGTGTCCCCATTGACCCCAATATCCCCAATGTCCCCATATCCCCCATGGCTGCATAATGCCCCCATATCCCCAATGTCCCCAGTGACCCCATAACGTACCCATTGACCCCAATGTCCCCATATCCCCCAATATACCCATTGACCCCACTGACCCCATTGACCCCAATGTCCCCATTGACCCCAACATCCCCAATGTCCCCATTGACCCCATTGACCCCAATGTCCCCATTGACCCCACTGACCCCATTGACCCCAATGTCCCCATTGACCCCAACGTCCCCACTGACCCCAACGTCCCCACTGACCCCATTGACCCCCAATGTCCCCACTGATCCCAATGTCCCCACTGACCCCACTGACCCCATTGACCCCAACGTCCCCATTGACCCCACTGACCCCATTGACCCCAACGTCCCCATTGACCCCAATATCCCCATTGACCCCACTGACCCCATTGACCCCAACGTCCCCATTGACCCCACTGACCCCATTGACCCCAACGTCCCCATTGACCCCAACGTCCCCATTGATCCCAATGTCCCCATTGACCCCATTGACCCCACTGTCCCCATTGACCCCACTGACCCCATTGACCCCAACGTCCCCATTGACCCCAATGTCCCCATTGACCCCATTGACCCCAATGTCCCCATTGACCCCACTGACCCCAACATCCCCAGTGACCCCAATGTCCCCATTGACCCCAACGTCCCCACTGACCCCATTGACCCCAATGTCCCCATTGATCCCAATGTCCCCACTGACCCCACTGACCCCATTGACCCCAACGTCCCCATTGATCCCAATGTCCCCATTGACCCCACTGACCCCATTGACCCCAATATCCCCATTGACCCCACTGACCCCATTGACCCCAATGTCCCCATTGACCCCAATGTCCCCATTGACCCCAACGTCCCCACTGACCCCATTGACCCCAATGTCCCCATTGATCCCAATGTCCCCACTGACCCCACTGACCCCATTGACCCCAACGTCCCCATTGATCCCAATGTCCCCATTGACCCCACTGACCCCATTGACCCCAATATCCCCATTGACCCCACTGACCCCATTGACCCCAACGTCCCCATTGATCCCAATGTCCCCATTGACCCCATTGACCCCACTGTCCCCATTGACCCCACTGACCCCATTGACCCCAACGTCCCCATTGACCCCAATGTCCCCATTGACCCCATTGACCCCAATGTCCCCATTGACCCCACTGACCCCAATGTCCCCATTGATCCCACTGACCCCAACATCCCCATTGACCCCAATGTCCCCATTGACCCCAACGTCCCCACTGACCCCATTGACCCCAATGTCCCCATTGATCCCAATGTCCCCACTGACCCCACTGACCCCATTGACCCCAACGTCCCCATTGATCCCAATGTCCCCATTGACCCCACTGACCCCATTGACCCCAACATCCCCATTGACCCCACTGACCCCATTGACCCCACTGACCCCACCGCCCCCCTGGATGTCCCGAAGCTTTGGGTTCTGCCCTGCTGATGTCCGCCCACGTCTCCAACCGCCCCTTCCTGGAGGAAATGGGGAACCCTTTGTCACCCCAATTCCGGGCCTTCGCCTCCCAATTCCGCCACGTGGTGAGGACACCCCCCCACACACACCCCCATGACGTCATCGTGACGTCATCGTGACGTCACGGCGGCGGCGTGATCACCCTTTGTTGTTGTTGTTTGTAGATGGATGGAGTGTATGGGAAGGTGGCCGGGTATCGCGGCGTTCGGGTGTTGGCATTGAGGTGGGATTGGGGTCTTTGGGGGGTCTCTGGGGGGTGGGTTTGGGGTCTACATGGGGTGGGTTTGGGGTCTTTGTGGGGTCTTCGTGGGGTGGGTTTTGGGGTCTTTGGGGGGTCTTTGGGGGGTGGGTTTGGGGTCTTTGGGGTGTCTTTGGGGGGTCTTTGGGGGGTGGATTTGGGGTCTTCGTGGGGTGGGTTTGGGGTCTTTGGGGGGTCTTTGTGGGGTCTTTGTGGGGTGGGTTTGGGGTCTTTGGGGGGTCTTTGGGGGGTGGGTTTGGGGTCTTTGTGGGGTCTTTGTGGGGTGTTCGGGGGTCTTTGTGGGGTGGGTTTGGGGTCTTCGTGGGGTGGGTTTGGGGTCTTCGTGGGGTCTTTGTGGGGTCATTTTGGGGTCTTCGTGGGGTGGGTTTGGGGTCTTTGGGGGGTCTTTGTGGTGTCTTCGTGGGGTGGGTTTTGGGGTCTTTGGGGGGTCTTTGTGGGGTGGGTTTGGGGTCTTTGTGGGGTCTTTTTGGGGTGGGTTTTAGGGTCTTCATGGGGTCTTTGTGGGGTGGGATTGGGGTCTTTGTGGGGTCTTTGTGGGGTGGATTTGGGGTCTACATGGGGTAGGTTTGAGGTCTTTATGGGGTGGGATTGGGGTCTTTGGGGGTCATTTTGGGGTCTTCATGGGGTGGGTTTGGGGTCTTTGCCTCCCCCCCCCCCCCCCTCACCCCACACCTCCGTGCCCCACAGCCGTGGCAGCGTTGTGGTCTCCTATCGGGTCCTCCTCCGGACCCCCCCCGGACCCCCCCAAATTAGGGACCTCCTGGGGGTCTCCGCCTCCGCCATCCGACCCCACAACTGCTCCAACACCACAGGTGGGCGCCCCCCCACCCCATTGATCTGGGGACCCCCACCCCATATTTGGGGGTCTCCCACCCCATTGGTTTGGGGTCTCCCACCCCATTGGATTGGGGTCCTCCACCCCATTGATTTAGGGACCCCCACCCCATATTTGGGGGTCTCCCACCCCATTGGATTGGGGTCCTCCACCCCATTGATTTGGGGACCCCCACCCCATATTTGGGGGTCTCCCACCCCATTGGATTGGGGTCTCCCACCCCATTGGTTTGGGGTCCTCCACCCCATTGATTTGGGGACCCCCACCCCATATTTGGGGCTTTCTCACCCCATTGATTTGGGGACCCATATCCCATTGATTTGGGGACCCCCACCCCATTGATTTGGGGTCTCCAACCCCATTGATGTGAGGTCCCCCACCCCATTTCCCCCCACCCTATATTTTGGGGTCCCCCCCATATTTTGGGGTCCCCCACCCCATATTCTTGGGCCACCCACCCCATTACCCCCCCCCATATTTCAGCCCCCCCCACCCCACGTTTAGGGACCCCCATTGGGGTCCCCCACCCCATATTTCAGGGTCCCCCCCATATTTTGGGGTCCCCCACCCCATATTCTTGGGCCACCCATCCCATTTCCCCCCACCCCATATTTCGGGCCCCCCCACCCCACGTTTAGGGACTCCCATTGGGGTCCCCCACCCCATATTTCGGGGTCCCCCCCCCCATATTTGGGGTCCCCCCCACCCCATAATCGCCCCATCCCATTTCAGGCCCTCTGTGCTTCTCGGCTTTCTCCCCCCTCTCCCTCTCGTCTGAATTGGAGCTCAACGCCACCGGTGAGTGCAGTGAGAACACAACGACACAACCACACAACAACACAACCACACAACAACACAACCACACAACAACACAACCACACAACAACACAACCACACAACCACACAACCACACAACCACACAACCACACAACCACACAACAACACAACGGCACAACCACACAACCACACAATGACACAACCACACAATGACACAATGACACAACCACACAACACAAGACCACAACACAATAACAACACAATGACACAACAACACAACAACAATGACACAACACAACCACACAACGACACAACGACACAACCACACAACCACACAGCCACACAATGACACAACCACACAATGACACAATGACACAACGACACAACACAAGACCACAACACAATAACAACACAATGACACAACAACACAACAACAATGACACAACACAACCACACAACGACACAACAACACAACGGCACAACCACACAACCACACAATGACACAACCACACAACCACACAATGACACAACGACACAACACAAGACCACAACACAATAACAACACAATGACACAACAACACAACAACAATGACACAACACAACCACACAACGACACAACGACACAATGACACAACGACACAATGACACAACGACACGACACAACAACACGACACAATGACACAATGACACAACCACACAATGACACGACACAACGACACGACACAACGACACAACGACACAACGACACGACACAATGACACAATGACACAACACGACACAACACAATGACAGCACAACCACACAACACAATAACAACACAACACAATGACACAACACAACAACACAACGACACAACGACACAATGACACAACGACACGACGACACAACCACACAACCACACAACCACACAACAACACAACGACACAACCACACAACCACACAATGACACAACCACACAATGACACAATGACACAACGACACAACACAAGACCACAACACAATAACAACACAATGACACAACGACACAACAACACAACAATGACACAACACAACCACACAACGACACAACGACATGACACAATGACACAACGACACGACGACACAATGACACAATGACACAACCACACAACGACACGACACAACGACACAACAACACAATGACACAACACAATGACACAATGACACAACACGACACAACACAATGACAACACAACCACACAACACAATAACAACACAACACAATGACACAACACAACAACACAACGACACGACACAACCACACGACCACACAACAACACGACACAATGACACAATGACACAACCACACAACAACACAACCACACAACCACACAATGACATAATGACACAACCACACAACAACACAACAATGACACAACACAACCACACAATGACACAGTGACACAATGACACAACGACACACCACAACACCACAACACAAGGCATCACAATGCAACACCACAACACCACAACGACACAACATCACAACACAATGCAACACAATGCAACACCACAACACAATGCAACACAATGCAACACCACAACACCACAACACCACAACACCACAACACCACAACACCACAATACAACATCACAACACCACACCACCACAACACAATGCAACACAAGAAATCACCACAACGACACAACACCACAACAACACAACAACACAACACCACAACGCCACAACACCACAACACCACAACGCCACAACACCACAACGCCACAACACCACAACACCACACCACCACAACACAATGCAATACAAGAAATCACCACGACGACACAACACCACAACGACACAACACCACAACAACACAACACCACAATACAACATCACAACACCACAACACCACAACACAATGCAACATAAGAAAACCCCACAACGACACAACACCACAACGCCACAACACCACAACGCCACAACGCCACAACACCACAACGACACAACACCACAACACCACAATA
Source organism: Gallus gallus (assembly GCF_016699485.2). Lineage (NCBI taxonomy): Eukaryota > Metazoa > Chordata > Aves > Galliformes > Phasianidae > Gallus > Gallus gallus. The sequence goes on along the minus strand of NW_024096012.1, from coordinate 7,706 downwards.
CAACATCACAACACCACACCACCACAACACAATGCAACACAAGAAATCACCACAACGACACAACACCACCACAACACGACACAACACCACAACGCCACAACACCACAACGACACAACACCACAATACAATATCAAAACACCACAACACCACAACACAATGCAACATAAGAAAACACCACAACGACACAACACCACAACACCACAACACCACAACGCCACAACACCACAACGACACAACACCACAACACCACAACACAACATCACAACACCACACCACCACAACACAATGCAACACAAGAAATCACCACAACGACACAACACCACCACAACACGACACAACACCACAACGACACAACACCACAACGACACAACACCACAATACAATATCAAAACACCACAACACCACAACACAATGCAACATAAGAAAACACCACAACGACACAACACCACAACACCACAACACCACAACGCCACAACACCACAACGACACAACACCACAACACCACAATACAACATCACAACACCACACCACCACAACACAATGCAACACAAGAAATCACCACAACGACACAACACCACCACAACACGACACAACACCACAACGACACAACACCACAACGACACAACACCACAATACAATATCAAAACACCACAACACCACAACACAATGCAACATAAGAAAACACCACAACGACACAACACCACAACACCACAACACCACAATGCCACAACACCACAACGACACAACACCACAACACCACAATACAACATCACAACACCACACCACCACAACACAATGCAACACAAGAAATCACCACAACGACACAACACCACCACAACACGACACAACACCACAACGACACAACACCACAACGACACAACACCACAATACAATATCAAAACACCACAACACCACAACACAATGCAACATAAGAAAACACCACAACGACACAACACCACAACACCACAACACCACAACGCCACAACACCACAACACCACAATACAACATCACAACACCACAACACCACAACACAATGCAGCACAAGAAATCACCACAACGACACAACTCCACAACGACACAACACCACAACGACACAACACCACAATACAACATCACAACACCACAACACCACAACACAATGCAACACAAGAAATCACCACGACGACACAACACCACAACGACACAACACCACGACGCCACAACACAACGCCACAACACCACAACACCACAACACCACAACGCCACAACACCACAACGACACAACAGCACACCCAAATGCCCCCTCGGTCACCCCGCAGAGCTGTGCCGGTCGCTGGCGGCGCCCCACTTCAGCCCGTATTACTTCGCCTACCGCCTGAACGGCAGCGTCCTCTGCATCACCCACTGCAGCCCCGGATTCCCCGACGCCATCGACTGCCACCGCGGGCTGTGCCGGGTCACCTCCGAAGGGCCGCGCTGTTTGTGAGTGACCCCAAAAACACACTGCTTCACCCCAACCCCCCACCCCAAATCCCCCTCTTTTGGGACCAAAGCCCAGCCCTTGGACCCAAAAGCCCAATCCTTGACCCCAAAATTACAATAGTTGACCCCAAATCCCATCTCTTGACCCCAAAACCCCAACCCTTCACCCCAAATCCCCCTCTTTTGGGCCCAAAGCCCAACCCTTGGACCCAAAAGCCCAATCCCTGACCCCAAATCCCAGCCCTCCACCCCAAATCCCCCTCTTTTGGGACCAAAGCCCAACCCTTGGACCCAAAAACCCCAAACTTCAACCCAAATCCCAGCCCTCCACCCCAAATCCCCCTCTTTTGGGCCCAAATCCCAACCCTTGGACCCAAAAGCCCAATCCTTGACCCCAAATCCCAGCCCTCCACCCCAAAGCCCAGCCCTTGGACCCAAATGCCCAATCCTTGACCCCAAATCCCCCTCTTTTGGGCCCAAATCCCAACCCTTGGACCCAAAAGCCCAATCCTTGACCCCAAATCCCAGCCCTTGGACCCAAAAGCCCAATCCTTGACCCCAAATCCCAGCCCTCCACCCCAAATCCCCCTCTTTTGGGACCAAAGCCCAGCCCTTGGACCCAAAAGCCCAATCCTTGACCCCAAATCCCAGCCCTCCACCCCAAATCCCCCTCTTTTGTGACCAAAGCCCAACCCTTGGACCCAAAAGACCAATCCTTAACCCCAAAATTACAATAGTTGACCCCAAATCCCATCTCTTGACCCCAAAACCCCAACCCTTCACCCCAAATCCCGACCCGTGGACCTAAAAGCCCAATCCTTGGCCCCAAATCCCATGCCTTGACACTAAAACCCCAAAACTTGACCCCAAAATTACAATAGTTGACCCCAAATCCCACCCCTTGACCCCAAATCTCATCCATTGACCCCAAATCCCATCCATTGACCCCCCAAGCCTTCGACCCCAATTCCCTGCCACCCTGTGGGTCCCTCGCAAGACCCCAACCCCAATCCCCACCCAGGGACGGATCTATGGGGCCGGAACACCCCTTCACCTCACATTTCCCCCCTTCACCCCACATTTCCCCCCTTCACCCCACAAATTTCCCCCCACAGCTGCCCCGAACTTCCGGGTTTCCTCTCTTCCGGCGATCGCTGTCAGACCCACATCAGCCGTGTGGGGCTGGGGGTGGGGGTGGGTGTGGGGCTGGGGCTGCCCCTCCTCCTCCTCCTCCTCCTCCTCCTCCTCCGCGCCCCATGGGGGAGGAAGGGCGCCCCCAACAGGTGAACAACCCCCGCTTTCCCGCTTTGGCCCCCCATATTTCCCCCATTTTCCCCTATTTTTCCCTGATTTTCCCCCAATTTTACCATTATTCCCAGATTTTTCCCAATTTTTCCGCTATTTTTCCCCAATTTTCCCCCATTTTCCCATATTTTTCCCCAATTTCCCCCTATTTTCCCCAATTTTCCCCAATTTCCCCCTATTTTCCCCAATTTTCCCCAATTTCTCCCTATTTTCCCCAATTTTACCCAATTTTCCCCTATTTTTCCCCTATTTCCCCCCAATTTCCCCCAATTTTACCATTATTCCCAGATTTTTCCCATTTTTTCCGCTATTTTTCCCCAATTTTCCCCCATTTTCCCATATTTTTCCCCAATTTCCCCCTATTTTCCCCAATTTCCCCCTATTTTCCCCAATTTCCCCCAATTTCCCCCTATTTTCCCCAATTTTCCCCAATTTTCCCCAATTTTCCCCAATTTCCCCCTATTTTCCCCAATTTTCCCCAATTTCCCCCTATTTTCCCCAATTTTACCCAATTTTCCCCTATTTTTCCCCTATTTTCCCCCAATTTCCCCCAATTTTACCATTATTCCCAGATTTTTCCCAATTTTTCCGCTATTTTTCCCCAATTTTCCCCCATTTTCCCATATTTTTCCCCAATTTCCCCCTATTTTCCCCAATTTCCCCCTATTTTCCCCTATTTTCCCCAATTTCCCCCTATTTTCCCCAATTTTCCCCAATTTCCCCCTATTTTCCCCAATTTTACCCAATTTTCCCCTATTTTTCCCCTATTTTCCCCCAATTACCCCCAATTTTACCATTATTCCCAGATTTTTCCCAATTTTTCCACTATTTTTCCCCAATTTTCCCCCATTTTCCCATATTTTTCCCCAATTTCCCCCTATTTTCCCAATTTTTCCCCAATTTCCCCCTATTTTCCCCAATTTTCCAATTTTTCCCTATTTTCCCCCATTTTCCCCTATTTTTCCCCGATTTTCCCCCAATTCCCCCCAATTTTACCATTATTCCCAGATTTTTCCCAATTTTTCCGCTATTTTTCCCCAATTTCCCCCCATTTTCCCCTATTTTCCCCCATTTTCCCCATTATTTCCCCCATTATTTCCCCTATTTTCCCCCATTTCCCCCCATTTTCCCCCATTTTCCCCAATTTCCCCCAATTTTTCCCAATTCTGCCCAATTTTTCCCCAATTTCCCCCCCTTCCCCATAATTTCCCCCCATTTCCCCCCAATCTTCCCAATTCCCCCCCCAAATTCCCCCAAATTCCCCCCATTTCTCCCCAAATCTCCCCCCTTTCCCCCCCATTTCTCCCCCCCCCCCCCATTTTTTCCCAAATTCCCACTTTTTTGCCCCATTTCCCAGCACTTCTGGCATTTACCACGTCAACAGCAGAGCTTCCCAAATCCACAGGTATGGGACCCCCCACCCCATAACCCCCATAACCCCATAACCCCCATAACCCCAATAACCCCCACACCCCATAACTCCATAACCCCCATAACCCCATACCCCAATAACCCCCATAACCCATAACCCCATAGCCCCAATAACCCCATACCCCACACCCCATAACTCCATAACCCACACCCCATAACCCCATACCCCACACCCCATAACCCACACCCCATAACCCCAATAACCCCAATAGCCCCAATAACCCATAACTCCATAACCCCCATAACCCCATACCCCAATAGCCCCAATAACCCATAACCCCATAGCCCCAATAACCCCATACCCCCATAACGCCACACCCCATAAATCCATACCCCCATAACCCCACACCCCATAACCTCACACCCCATAACCCCCGTAACCCCATAACCCCATACCCCACACCCCATAACCCACACCCCATAACCCTGTAACCCTGTAACCCCATAACCCCACACCCCATAACCTCACACCCCATAACCCCCATAACCCCATAACCCCACACCCCACACCCCATAACCTCACACCCCATAACCCCCATTACCCCATAACCCCACACCCCATAACCCCAAACCCAAATTCGACAGCAATAGAGTGAACTGAGTGAATGAGTGAACTGAGAAGACCCCAATAGGACTGGGATTGAACTGGGAGGACCCCAAATGCATTTGGGGTTGAACTGGGAGGACCCCAATTGAACTGGAATTGAACGGGGAGGACCCCAATAGGACTGGGATTGAACTGGGAGGACCCCAAATGCATTTGGGGTTGAACTGGGAGGACCCCAATAGGACTGGAATTGAACTGGGAGGACCCCAAATGCATTTGGGGTTGAACTGGGAAGACCCCAATTGAACTGGAATTGAACGGGGAGGACCCCAATAGGACTGGGATTGAACTGGGAAGACCCCAAATGCATTTGGGGTTGAACTGGGAAGACCCCAATTGAACTGGGATTGAACTGGGAAGACCCCAATTGAACTGGGATTGAACTGGGAAGACCCCAAATGCATTTGGGATTGAACTGGGAAGACCCCAATTGAACTGGGATTGAACGGGGAGGACCCCAATAGGACTGGGATTGAACTGGGAAGACCCCAAATGCATTTGGGGTTGAACTGGGAAGACCCCAATTGAACTGGTTTTGAACTGGGAAGACCCCAAATGTATTTGGGGTTGAACTGGGAGGACCCCAATAGGACTGGAATTGAACTGGGAAGACCCCAATTGAACTGGGATTGAACTGGGAGGACCCCAAATGCATTTGGGGTTGAACTGGGAGGACCCCAATAGGACTGGGATTGAACTGGGAAGACCCCAAATGGGGTTCACCCCATAACCCCACCACCCCATTGTGATGTTGTCAACCCCATACATTGTCACCCCATAACCCCATCACGTTGTCACCCCATCACCCCATAATCCCATCACCCCATAACCCCATCACCCCATCACGTTGTCACCCCATAACATTGTCACCCCATAACACTGTCACCCCATAACCCCATCACGTTGTCACCCCATAACCCCATCACGTTGTCACCCCATAACATTGTCACCCCATAACACTGTCACCCCATAACCCCATCACCCCATCACATCGTCACCCCATAATAATGTCACCCCGTAACATTGTCACCCAATAATCCCATCACCCCATTACGTCGTCACCCCATTACACTGTCACCCCATAACCCCATCGCCCCATCACATTGTCACCCCATAACATTGTCACCCCACAATCCCATCACCCCAATACATCATCACCCCATTACGTCGTCACCCCATAACCCCATCACCCCATAACCCCATCACCCCATCACATTTTCACCCCATAGCGTTGTCACCCCACAATCCCATCACCCCAATACATCGTCACCCCATTACATTGTCACCCCATAACCCCATCACCCCATAACCCCATGACCCCATAACCCCATCCCCCCACCCCCCATCATTTTGGGTTCAAAACGGGACTTTTCCTTCTTCCTTTTGGGGCCAAAATGGGACATTTTTGCCCTTCGGTGTAGGGGACGGTTATGGGATCTTTCCTTTTAGGGCAGAAACCGCCCCCATTTTGTCCGAACTTCCCCCAAATTCCACCACAGCACCCCAAAACCGCCCCCATTAAACCCCTCCGGCCCCCATTTCACCCCATTTCACCCCAAAAAATAAGGGAATTGTGCTTCATTCTTATATGGGATCGCAGCTGTGGGGCTGTAATGGGGTTCAGGTTCATAATCCCATCACCCCAACCCATCGTCACCCCATAACCCCATCACCCCACTTCATAGAGCCTCATAGAGCCCCATAGTGCCCCATAGCACCCCATAAAGCCCCATAGCACCCCATAGCACCCCATAAAGTCCCATATCACCCCATAGCATCCCATATCACCCCACAGAACTCCATAAAGCCCCATAGCACCCCATAAAGCCCCATAACACCCCATAGCACCCCATAGCACCCTATATCATTCCATAGCACCCCATAAAGCCCCATAGCGCCCCATAAATGAACGAACTGTGCTTCATTCTTATATGGGATCGCAGCTGTGGGGCCATAATGGGATTCGGGTTCATAATCCCATCACCCCAACCCATCGTCACCCCATAACCCCATCACCCCACCTTATAGAGCCCCATAGCACCCCATAGCACCCCACAGCACTCCATAAAGCCCCATAGCACCCCATAAAGCCCCATAGCGCCCCATAAATGAAGGAATTGCGCTTCATTCTTATAGGGGATCGCAGCTATGGGGCCATAATGGGGTTCGGGTTCATAATCCCATCACCCCATCCCACTGTCACCCCATAACCCCACCTCATAGATCCCCATATCACCCCATAGTACCCCATAGCGCCCCATAAAGCCCCATAGCACCCCATAGCACCCCATAAAGTCCCATATCACCCCGTAGCATCCCATATCACCCCATAACGTTCCATAAAGCCCCATAGCACCCCATAAAGCCCCATAACACCCCATAGCACCCCATAGCACCCTATATCAGTCCATAGCACCCCATAGCGCCCCATAGCGCCCCATAAATGAACGAATTGTGCTTCATTCTTATATGGGATCGCAGCTGTGGGGCCATAATGGGGTTCAGGTTCATAATCCCATCACCCCATCCCACTGTCACCCCATAACCCCATCACCCCACCTCATAGAGCCTCATGGAGCCCCATAGTGCCCCATAGCACCCCATAAAGCCCCATAGCACCCCATAAAGTCCCATATCACCCCATAGCATCCCATATCACCCCACAGCACTCCATAAAGCCCCATAGCACCCCATAAAGCCCCATAACACCCCATAGCACCCCATAGCACCCTATATCATTCCATAGCACCCCATAAAGCCCCATAGCGCCCCATAAATGAACGAATTGTGCTTCATTCTTATATGGGATCGCAGCTATGGGGCCATAATGGGGTTCGGGTTCAGTCCCTTATCAGCAACAATAGGGCGGGGGAGGCGGGGGGGGGGGGGGGGGGGGGGGG
>NW_024096011.1:161490-239848 GCF_016699485.2 Gallus gallus | reverse complement strand
CCCCCCCCCCCCCCCCCCCCCCCCCCCCCCCCCCCCCCCCCCCCCCCCCCCCCCCCCCCCCCCCCCCCCCCCCAGGTCACACCATTGGCATTGGGGACTCCATTGCTGACGCCAAAACCTATCAGGACATCCAAAACACCATTAAGAAGGCCAAGCAGGACGTCATCGAGGTGGGTTTTGGGGTCACTGGGGGGGGATTTGGGGTCACTGGGGGGGCCAGAGGGGTTTTGGGGTCACTAGGGGAGAGTGGGGGCATTTGGGGTCCTGGGGGGGCCAGAGGGGTTTGAGGGCCAGTGGGGTTTTGGGGTCACTGGGGGGGCGAGGGGGCTTTTGGGATCCTTGGGGGGCCAGGAGGGTTTTGGGGTTACTGGGGGAGATTGGGGGGTTTTGGGGTCCTGAGGGGGGCAGGAGGGATTTGGGGGCCCTGGGGGGCCAGGGGGGTTTGGGGGCCAGGAGGGTTTTGGGGTCACTGGGGGGGGATTGGGGGATTTGGGGTCACTGGAGGGCAGGGGGGATTTGGGATCACTAGGGGGGCCAGGGGGGTTTTGGGGTCCTGAGGGGGGCCAGGGGGGTTTTGGGGTCCTGGGGGGGCCAGGAGGGTTTGGGGGCCAGGGGGGTTTTGGGGTCACCGGAGGGGATTGAGGGGTTTTGGGGTCACTGGGGGGCGCAGGGGGGATTTGGGGTCACTGGAGGGCAGGGGGGATTTGGGATCACTGGGGGGGCCAGGGGGGTTTTGGGGTCTTGAGGGGGGCCAGAGGGATTTTGGGGTCCTGAGGGGGGCCAGAGGGATTTTGGGGTCCTGGGGGGGCCAGGAGGGTTTGGGGGCCAGGGGGGTTTTGGGGTCACTGGGGGAGATTGGGGGATTTGGGGTCATTGGGGGGCCAGGGGGGATTTGGGGTCACTGGGGGGGCCAGGGGGGTTTGGGGGCCAGGGGGGTTTTGGGGTCACTGGAGGGCAGGGGGGATTTGGGATCACTGGGGGGGCCAGGGGGGTTTTGGGGTCCTGAGGGGGGCCAGAGGGGTTTTGGGGTCCTGGGGGGGCCAGGGGGGTTTGGGGGCCAGGGGGGTTTTGGGGTCACTGGGGGAGAGTGGGGGGTTTTGGGGTCACTGGGGGGGGCCAGGGGGGTCTTGGGGTCCTGGGGGGCCAGGAGGGTTTGGGGGCCAGGAGGGTTTTGGGGTCACTGGGGGGGATTGGGGAGTTTTGGGGTCCTGAGGGGGGCAGGAGGGTTTGGGGGCCAGGGGGGTTTTGGGGTCACTGGGGGGGGCAGGGGGGTTTTGGGGTCTTTCAATGGGATTTCAGCTCTCTCTCTGCGATTCCACTGCCATTTTGGAGTGTGTGTGTGTGTGTTCTGCTGCCGTTTGGGGTCCCTTTTTTGCCCCTCTCTCGGATTTCGGGGTCCTCAAACCCCCCCCCCCAAATCCCCTTGGGGTCCTCAAACCCCCCTCAAACCCCCCCCCAAATCCTCTTGGGGTCCTCAAACCCCCCTCAAACCCCCCCCAAATCCCCTTGGGGTCCTCAAACCCCCCTCAAACCCCCCCCAAATCCTCTTGGGGTCCTCAAACCCCCCCCAAATCCCCTTGGGGTCCTCAAACCCCCCTCAAACCCCCCCCAAATCCCTTTGGGGTCCTCAAACCCCCCTCAAACCCCCCCCAAATCCCCTTGGGGTCCTCAAACCCCCCTCAAACCTCCCCCAAATCCCCTTGGGGTCCTCAAACCCCCCCCAAATCCCCTTGGGGTCCTCAAACCCCCCTCAAACCCCCCCCAGATCCCCTTGGGGTCCTCAAACCCCCCTCAAACCCCCCCCAAATCCCCTTGGGGTCCTCAAACCCCCCCCAAATCCCCTTGGGGTCCTCAAACCCCCCTCAAACCCCCCCCAAATCCCCTTGGGGTCCTCAAACCCCCCCCAAATCCCCTTGGGGTCCTTAAACCCCCCTCAAACCCCCCCCAAATCCCCTTGGGGTCCTCAAACCCCCCCCAAATCCCTTTGGGGTCCTCAACCCCCCCCCAAATCCCCTTGGGGTCCTCAAACCCCCCCCAAATCCCTTTGGGGTCCTCAACCCCCCCCCAAATCCCCTTGAGATCCTCAAACCCCCCTCAACCCCCCCCCAAATCCCCTTGGGGTCCTCAAACCCCCCTCAAACCCCCCCCCTCAAATCCCCTTGAGGTCCTCAAACGCCCCCCAAATGCCTTTGGGGTCCTCAAACCCCCCTCAAACCCCCCTCAAGCCCCCCCCAAATCCCCTTGGGGTCCTCAAACCCCCCCCAAATCCCTTTGGGGTCCTCAAACCCCCCCCATATCCCCTTGGGGTCCTCAAACCCCCCTCAAACCCCCCCCAAATCCCTTTGGGGTCCTCAAACCCCCCCCAAATCCCCTTGGGGTCCTCAAACCCCCCCCAAATCCTTTTGGGGTCCTCAAACCCCCCTCAAACCCCCCCCAAATCCCCTTGGGGTCCTCAAACCCCCCCCAAATCCCTTTGGGGTCCTCAAACCCCCCCCAAATCCCCTTGGGGTCCTCAAACCCCCCTCAAACCCCCCCAAATCCCCTTGGGGTCCTCAAACCCCCCCCAAATCCCTTTGGGGTCCTCAAACCCCCCCCAAATCCCCTTGGGGTCCTCAAACCCCCCTCAAACCCCCCCCAAATCCCTTTGGGGTCCTCAAACCCCCCCCAAATCCTTTTGGGGTCCTCAAACCCCCCTCAAACCCCCCCCAAATCCCCTTGGGGTCCTCAAACCCCCCTCAAACCCCCCCCAAATCCCCTTGGGGTCCTCAAACCCCCCCCCCAAATCCCCTTGGGGTCCTCAAACCCCCCTCAAACCCCCCCCAAATCCCCTTGGGGTCCTCAAACCCCCCCCAAATCCCCTTGGGGTCCTCAAACCCCCCTCAAACCCCCCCCCAAATCCTCTTGGGGTCCTCAAACCCCTCTCAAACCCCCCCCAAATCCCCTTGGGGTCCTCAAACCCCCCTCAACCCCCCCCCAAATCCCTTTGGGGTCCTCAAACCCCCCCCAAATCCCCTTGGGGTCCTCAAACCCGCCTCAAACCCCCCCCCCAAATCCCCTTGGGGTCCTCAAACCCCCCTCAAACCCCCCCCAAATCCCCTTGGGGTCCTCAAACCCCCCTCAAACCCCCCCCAAATCCCCTTGGGGTCCTCAAACCCCCCCCAAATCCCCTTGGGGTCCTCAAACCCCCCCCAAATCCCCTTGAGATCTTCAAACCCCCCTCAACCCCCCCCCAAATCCCCTTGGGGTCCTCAAACCCCCCTCAAACCCCCCCCAAATCCCCTTGGGGTCCTCAAACCCCCCCCAAATCCTTTTGGGGTCCTCAAACCCCCCCCAAATCCCCTTGGGGTCCTCAAACCCCCCTCAAACCCCCCCCAAATCCCCTTGGGGTCCTCAAACCCCCCCCAAATCCTCTTGGGGTCCTCAAACCCCCCTCAAACCCCCCTCAAACCCCCCCCAAATCCCCTTGGGGTCCTCAAATCCCCCTCAAACCCCCCCCAAATCCCCTTGGGGTCCTCAAATCCCCCTCAAACCCCCCCCAAATCCCCTTGGGGTCCTCAAACCCCCCTCAAATCCCCTTGGGGTCCTCAACCCCCCCCCAAATCCCCTTGGGGTCCTCAAACCCCCCTCAAACCCCCCCCAAATCCCCTTGGGGTCCTCAACCCCCCCCCAAATCCCCTTGGGGTCCTCAAACCCCCCTCAAACCCCCCCCAAACCCCCCCCCAAATCCCCTTGGGGTCCTCAAACCCCCCTCAAACCCCCCTCACACCCCCCCCAAATCCCCTTGGGGTCCTCAAACCCCCCTCAAACCCCCCCCAAATCCCCTTGGGGTCCTCAAACCCCCCCCAAATCCTTTTGGGGTCCTCAACCCCCCCCCCCCAAAACCCCCCCCCCCCCGGTTTTGCCTCAGGTGATCGAGAAGGCCCACAACAACGAATTGGAGCCCACGCCGGGCAATACGCTCCGGCAGACCTTTGAGAATCAGGTGAACCGCATCCTTAACGACGCCAGGGATAAAACGGGATCCTCCGCCCAGAAATCCCTCTCGGAATACAACAACTTCAAATCCATGGTGGTATCCGGAGCCAAAGGGTCGAAAATTAATATCTCTCAGGTAGGTGGGGGTCCCGGAGGGGGGGGGGTCTTTTTGGGGGTCCTGGGGGTCTATGGGGGTCCTGGGGGGGGTCTCTGGGGGGTCCTGAGAGGGGTCTCTGGGTGTACTGGGGGGTCTATGGGGGTCCTGAGGGGTCTTTGGGGGTCCTGGGGGGTCTTTTTGGGGGTCCTGGGGGTCTATGGGGGTCCTGGGGGGTCTTTTTGGGGGTCCTGGGGGTCTATGGGGGTCCTGGGGGTTCTATAGGGGTCTTTGGGGAGGGTTGCTGTGGGGTTTGGTGGGTCTCATGGGGTGGGGATCTTTGGGGGGTCCTGAGAGGGGTCTCTGGGGGTCCTGGGGGGTCTTTTTGGGGGTCCTGGGGGTCTATGGGGGTCCTGGGGGTTCTATAGGGGTCTTTGGGGAGGGTTGCTGTGGGGTTTGGTGGGTCTCATGGGGTGGGGGTCTTTGGGGGGTCCTGAGAGGGGTCTCTGGGGGTCCTGGGGGGTCTTTTTGGGGGTCCTGGGGGTCTATGGGGGTCCTGGGGGTTCTATAGGGGTCTTTGGGGAGGGTTGCTGTGGGGTTTGGTGGGTCTCATGGGGTGGGGGTCTTTGGGGGGTCCTGAGAGGGGTCTCTGGGGGTCCTGGGGGGTCTTTTTGGGGGTCCTGGGGGTCTATGGGGGTCCTGGGGGTTCTATAGGGGTCTTTGGGGAGGGTTGCTGTGGGGTTTGGTGGGTCTCATGGGGTGGGGGTCTTTGGGGGGTCCTGAGAGGGGTCTCTGGGGGTCCTGGGGGGTCTTTTTGGGGGTCCTGGGGGTCTATGGGGGTCCTGGGGGTTCTATAGGGGTCTTTGGGGAGGGTTGCTGTGGGGTTTGGTGGGTCTCATGGGGTGGGGGTCTTTGGGGGGTCCTGAGAGGGGTCTCTGGGGGTAGTGGGGGGTCTCTGGGGGTCCTGAGGGGGGTCTCTGGGGGTCCTGGGGGGTCTTTTTGGGGGTCCTGGGGGTCTATGGGGGACCTGGAGGGGTCTTTGGGGGTCTTTGGGGAGGGTTGCTGTGGGGTTTGGTGGGTCTCATGGGGTGGGGGTCTTTGGGGGGTCCTGAGAGGGGTCTCTGGGGGTAGTGGGGGGTCTCTGGGGGTCCTGGGGGGTCTTTTTGGGGGTCCTGGGGGTCTCTGGGGGTCCTGGGGGGTCTTTTTGGGGGTCCTGGGGGTCTATGGGGGTCCTGGGGGGTCTTTTTGGGGGTCCTGGGGGTCTATGGGGGTCCTGGGGGTTCTATAGGGGTCTTTGGGGAGGGTTGCTGTGGGGTTTGGTGGGTCTCATGGGGTGGGGGTCTTTGGGGGGTCCTAAGACGGGTCTCTGGGGGTCCTGAGGGGGGTCTCTGGGGGTCCTGGGGGGTCTTTTTGGGGGTCCTGGGGGTCTATGGGGGTCCTGGGGGGGGTCTTTGGGGGTCTTTGGGGAGGGTTGCTGTGGGGTTTGGTGGGTCTCGTGGAGTGGGTTCTTTTTGGGGGTGGTCCCTGAGGTCCACAATGAACACCTTGCAGGTATTGGGGGGGTCTTTGGGGGGTCTTTTTGGGGGTCCTGGGGGTCTATGGGGGTCCTGGGGGGGTCTTTGGGGGTCTTTGGGGAGGGTTGCTGTGGGGTTTGGTGGGTCTCGTGGAGTGGGTTCTTTTTGGGGGTGGGGGTCTTCGGCGGTCCTGAGAGGGGTCTCTGGGGGTCCTGAGGGGGGTCTCTGGGGGTCCTGGGGGGTCTTTTTGGGGGTCCTGGGGGTCTATGGGGGTCCTGGGGGGGTCTTTGGGGGTCTTTGGGGAGGGTTGCTGTGGGGTTTGGTGGGTCTCATGGGGTGGGGGTCTTTGGGGGGTCCTGAGAGGGGTCTCTGGGTGTACTGGGGGGTCTTTGGGGGTCCTGAGGGGTCTTTGGGGGTCCTGGGGGTCTATGGGGGTCCTGGGGGGTCTTTTTGGGGGTCCTGGGGGTCTATGGGGGTCCTGGGGGGTCTTTTTGGGGGTCCTGGGGGTCTATGGGGGTCCTGGGGGTTCTATAGGGGTCTTTGGGGAGGGTTGCTGTGGGGTTTGGTGGGTCTCATGGGGTGGGGGTCTTTGGGGGGTCCTGAGAGGGGTCTCTGGGGGTCCTGGGGGGTCTTTTTGGGGGTCCTGGGGGGTCTTTTTGGGGGTCCTGGGGGTCTCTGGGGGTCCTGGGGGGTCTTTTTGGGGGTCCTGGGGGTCTATGGGGGTCCTGGGGGTTCTATAGGGGTCTTTGGGGAGGGTTGCTGTGGGATTTGGTGGGTCTCATGGGGTGGGGGTCTTTGGGGGGTCCTGAGAGGGGTCTCTGGGGGTAGTGGGGGGTCTCTGGGGGTCCTGGGGGGTCTTTTGGGGGGTCTTGGGGGTCTATGGGGGTCCTGGGGGGGTCTTTGGGGGTCTTTGGGGAGGGTTGCTGTGGGGTTTGGTGGGTCTGATGGAGTGGGATATTTGGGGGGTGGGGGTCTTTGGGGGGTCCTGAGGGGGGTCTTTGGGGGTCCTGGGGGGTCTTTTTGGGGGTCCTGGGGGTCTATGGGGGTCCTGGGGGGGTCTTTGGGGGTTTTGGGGAGGGTTGCTGTGGGGTTTGGTGGGTCTCATGGGGTGGGGGTCTTTGGGGGGTCCTGAGGGGGGTCTTTGGGGGTAGTGGGGGGACTTTGGGGGTCCTGAGGGGGGTCTCTGGGGGTCCTGGGGGGTCTTTTTGGGGGTCCTGGAGGTCTATGGGGGTCCTGGGGGGGTCTTTGGGGGTCTTTGGGGAGGGTTGCTGTGGGATTTGGTGGGTCTCATGGGGTGGGGGTCTTTGGGGGGTCCTGAGGGGGGTCTCTGGGGGTCCTGAGGGGGGTCTCTGGGGGTCCTGGGGGGTCTTTTTGGGGGTCCTGGGGGTCTATGGGGGGCCTGGGGGGGGGGTCTTTGGGGGTCTTTGGGGAGGGTTGCTGTGGGGTTTGGTGGGTCTCGTGGAGTGGGTATTTTTTTGGGGTGGGGGTCTTCGGCGATCCTGAGGAGGGTCTTTGGGGGTCTTTGGGGGTCCTGAGGGGGGTCTCTGGGGGTCCTGGGGGGTCTTTTTGGGGGTCCTGGGGGTCTATGGGGGACCTGGAGGGGTCTTTGGGGGTCTTTGGGGAGGGTTACTGTGGGGTTTGGTGGGTCTCATGGAGTGGGTTCTTTTTGGGGGTGGGGGTCTTCGGGGGGTCCTGAGGAGGGTCTTTGGGCGTACTGGGGGGACTTTGGGGGTCCTGAGGGGGGTCTCTGGGGGTCCTGGGGGGTCTTTTTGGGGGTCCTGGGGGTCTATGGGGGTCCTGGGGGGGGGTCTTTGGGGGTCTTTGGGGAGGGTTGCTGTGGGGTTTGGTGGGTCTGATGGAGTGGGTTCTTTTTGGGGGTGGGGGTCTTTGGGGGGTCCTGAGGGGGGTCTTTTTGGGGGTCCTGAGGGGGGTCTTTTTGGGGGTCCTGGGGGGTCTTTTTGGGGGTCCTGGGGGTCTATGGGGGTCCTGGGGGGGTCTTTGGGGGTCTTTGGGGAGGGTTGCTGTGGGGTTTGGTGGGTCTCGTGGAGTGGGTATTTTTTTGGGGTGGGGGTCTTCGGCGGTCCTGAGGGGGGTCTTTGGGGGTCTTTGGGGGTCCTGAGGGGGGTCTCTGGGGGTCCTGGGGGGTCTTTTTGGGGGTCCTGGGGGTCTATGGGGGACCTGGAGGGGTCTTTGGGGGTCTTTGGGGAGGGTTACTGTGGGGTTTGGTGGGTCTGATGGAGTGGGATATTTGGGGGGGTGGGGGTCTTTGGGGGGTCCTGAGGGGGGTCTTTGGGGGTACTGGGGGGTCTCTGGAGGTCCTGAGGGGGGTCTCTGGGGGTCCTGGGGGGTCTTTTTGGGGGTCCTGGGGGTCTATGGGGGTCCTGGGGGGGTCTTTGGGGGTCTTTGGGGAGGGTTGCTGTGGGGTTTGGTGGGTCTGATGGAGTGGGATATTTGGGGGGTGGGGGTCTTTGGGGGGTCCTGAGGGGGGTCTTTGGGGGTACTGGGGGGTCTCTGGAGGTCCTGAGGGGGGTCTCTGGGGGTCCTGGGGGGTCTTTTTGGGGGTCCTGGGGGTCTATGGGGGTCCTGGGGGGGTCTTTGGGGGTCTTTGGGGAGGGTTGCTGTGGGGTTTGGTGGGTCTCATGGGGTGGGGGTCTTTGGGGGGTCCTGAGAGGGGTCTCTGGGGGTAGTGGGGGGTCTCTGGGGGTCCTGGGGGGTCTTTTTGGGGGTCCTGGGGGTCTATGGGGGTCCTGGGGGGGTCTTTGTGGGTCTTTGGGGAGGGTTGCTGTGGGGTTTGGTGGGTCTGATGGAGTGGGATATTTGGGGGGGTGGGGGTCTTTGGGGGTGGTCCCTGAGGTCCACAATGAACACCTCCCAGGTATTGGGGGGTCCTGGGGGGTCTTTGGGGGGTCCTGGGGGGGGTCTTTGGGGGGTCCTGGGGGGGTCTTTGGGGGGTCCTGAGGGGGGTCTTTGGGGGTCCTGGGGGGCTGGAGGAGCTCTGTGGGGTTGGGGAGGGTTGCTGTGGGGTTTGGTGGGTGTCATGGAGTGGGTTCTTTTTTGGGGTGGGGGGTCTTTGGGGGTGGTCCACGTGCTCCAAGGCCAACATCTCCCAGTTTTTGGGGGGTCTCAGAGGGTCTTTGGAGGGTCGGGGAGGCTCCCTATGGGATTTTGCCCCCTGGGGTAGGGGCGTGAAGGCTCCCTATGGGATTTTGCCCCATGGGGTCGGGTCGGGGAGGCTCCCTATGGGGTTTTGCCCCCTGGGGTCGGGTTGGAGAGGCTCCCTATGGGAGGCTCCCTATGGGATTTTGCTCTCTGGCATAGGGTTGGAGAGGGTCCCTATGGGGTTTTGCCCCCTGGGGTAGGGTCAGGGAGGCTCCCTATGGGGTTTTGCCCCCTGGGGTCGGGTCGGGTCGGGTTGGGGAGGCTCCCTATGGGAGACTCCCTATGGGATTTTGCCCTCTGGGGTTAGGGTCGGGGAGGCTCCCTATGGGGTTTTGCCCCCTGGGGTCGGGTCGGGTTGGAGAGGCTCCCTATGGGAGACTCCCTATGGGATTTTGCCCCCTGGGGTAGGGTTGGGGAGGCTCCCTATGGGATTTTGCCCCCTGGCATAGGGTTGGAGAGGCTCTCTATGGGAGACTCCCTATGGGATTTTGCCCCCTGGGGTCGGGTTGGGGAGGCTCCCTATGGGATTTTGCCCCCTGGGGTAGGGTCGGGGAGGCTCCCTATGGGGTTTTGCCCCCTGGGGTAGGGTCGGGGGGGCTCCCTATATGGGATTTTGCCCTCTGGGGTCGGGTCGGGGAGCCTCCTTATGGGATTTTGCCCCCTGGGGTTAAGGTCGGGGAGCCTCCCTATGGGGTTTTGCCCCCTGGCATAGGGTTGGAGAGGCTCCCTATGGGAGACTCCCTATGGGATTTTGCCCCCTGGGGTAGGGTCGGGGAGGCTCCTTATGGGATTTTGCCCCCTGGGGTAGGGTTGGGGAGGCTCCCTATGGGATTTTGCCCCCTGGGGTTAGGGATTTTGCCCTCTGGGGTTAGGGTCGGGGAGCGTCCTTATGGGATTTTGCCCCCTGGGGTAGGGTTGGAGAGGCTCCCTATGGGAGGCTCTCTATGGGATTTTGCCCCCTGGCATAGGGTTGGAGAGGGTCCCTATGGGATTTTGCCCCCTGGGGTCGGGTCAGAGAGGCTCCCTATGGGGTTTTGCCCCCTGGGGTCGGGTTGGGGAGGCTCCTTATGGGGTTTTGCCCCATGGGGTCGGGTTGGGGAGGCTCCCTATGGGATTTTGCCCCCTGGCGTTAGGGTTGGGGAGGCTCCCTATGGGATTTTGCCCCCTGGGGTCGGGTCGGGGAGCCTCCTTATGGGATTTTGCCCCCTGGCATAGGGTTGGAGAGGCTCCCTATGGGATTTTCCCCCTGGGGTCGGGTTGGGGAGGCTCTCTATGGGATTTTGCCCCCTGGCATAGGGTTGGAGAGGCTCCCTATGGGATTTTGCCCCCTGGGGTCGGGTCGGGGAGGCTGCCTATGGGATTTTGCCCCCTGGCATAGGGTTGGGGAGGCTCCCTATGGGATTTTGCCCCCTGGGGTCGGGTCGCGGAGGCTCCCTATGGGAGGCTCCCTATGGGATTTTGCCCCCTGGGGTAGGGTTGGGGAGGCTCCCTATATGGGATTTTGCCCCCTGGGGTCAGGTTGGAGAGGCTCCCTATGGGATTTTGCCCCCTGGGGTAGGGTCGGGGGGGCTCCCTATATGGGATTTTGCCCTCTGGGGTCGGGTTGGGGAGCCTCCTTATGGGATTTTGCCCCCTGGGGTCGGGTCGGGGAGCCTCCTTATGGGATTTTGCCCCCTGGGGTAGGGTCGCGGAGGCTCCCTATGGGATTTTGCCCCCTGGGGTCGGGTTGGAGAGGCTCCCTATGGGATTTTGCCCCCTGGGGTCGGGTCGGGGAGGCTGCCTATGGGATTTTGCCCCCTGGCATAGGGTTGGGGAGGCTCCCTATGGGATTTTGCCCCCTGGGGTCGGGTCGGGGAGGCTCCCTATATGGGATTTTGCCCCCTGGCATAGGGTTGGGGAGGCTCCCTATGGGATTTTGCCCCCTGGGGTCGGGTCGGGTTGGAGAGGCTCCCTATGGGAGACTCCCTATGGGATTTTGCCCCCTGGGGTCGGGTTGGAGAGGCTCCCTATGGGATTTTGCCCCCTGGGGTAGGGTTGGGGAGGCTCTGTATGGGAGACTCCCTATGGGATTTTGCCCCCTGGCATAGGGTCGGGTCGGGTTGGGGAGGTTCCCTATGGGAGACTCCCTATGGGATTTTGCCCCCTGGCATAGGGTTGGAGAGGCTCCCTATGGGAGGCTCCTTATGGGATTTTCCCCCTGGGGTCGGGTCGGGGAGCCTCCCTATGGGATTTTGCCCCCTGGCGTTAGGGTCGGGGAGGCTCCCTATGGGGTTTTGCCCCCTGGGGTCGGGTCGGGGAGGCTCCCTATGGGGTTTTGCCCCCTGGGGATAGGGATTTTGCCCCCTGGGGTCGGGTCGGGGAGGCTCCCTATGGGATTTTGCCCCCTGGGGTCCCCCCAATCTCCCTCCCCCCTTTCCCCCCGATCCCATCCCATCCCATCCCATCTCATCCCATTCCGCCCCCCCCCTCCCCTCGCAGGTGATCGCGGTGGTGGGGCAGCAGAACGTGGAAGGGAAGCGGATCCCGTTTGGCTTCAAGCACCGCACGCTGCCCCACTTCATCAAGGACGACTACGGCCCCGAGAGCCGCGGCTTCGTGGAGAACTCCTACCTGGCCGGGCTCACCCCCACCGAGTTCTTCTTCCACGCCATGGGGGGCCGAGAGGGTCTCATCGACACCGCCGTCAAGACGGCCGAGACCGGTGGGTGGGTGGGCCGCCTGTCGGGGTGGGGGGGTGTCTGACTGTTGGGGGGGTGGTCGGGCTGACTGTTGGGGGGTGGGGGGGGGTCCGCCTGTGTGGGTGGGGGGGTGTCTGACTGTTGGGGGGGAGGTTGGTCTGCCTGTTGGGGGCTGGGGGGGGGGGTCCGCCTGTATGGGTGGGGGGGTGTCTGACTGTTGGTGGGGTGGTCAGTCTGACTGTTGGGGGGTGGGTGGGCTGACTGTTGGGGGGCGGGGGGGGGGGGTCCGCCTGTGTGGGTGGGGGGGTGTCTGACTGTTGGGGGGGTGGTCGGGCTGACTGTTGGGGGGTGGGGGGGTCCGTCTATATGGGTGGGGGGGGGTCTGACTGTTGGGGGGGGGGTCCGCCTGTGTGGGTGGGGGGGTGTCTGACTGTTGGGGGGGAGGTTGGTCTGCCTGTTGGGGGCTGGGGGGGGGGGTCCGCCTGTATGGGTGGGGGGGTGTCTGACTGTTGCTGGGGTGGGTCAGTCTGACTGTTGGGGGGTGGGTGGGCTGACTGTTGGGGGGTGGGGGGGGGTCCGCCTGTGTGGGTGGGGGGGTGTCTGACTGTTGGTGGGGTGGTTGGTCTGACTGGTGGGGGGTGGGGGGGTCCGTCTGTATGGGTGGGGGGGTGTCTGACTGTTGGTGGGGTGGTTGGGCTGACTGTTGGGGGGTGGGGGGGTCCGCCTGTGTGGGTGGGGGGGTGTCTGACTGTTGTTGGGGTGGTTGGGCTGACTGTTGGGGTGGTTGGGCTGACTGTTGGGGGGGTCCGTCTGTATGGGTGGGGGGGTGTCTGACTATTGGTGGGGGGGTCCGCCTGTATGGGTGGGGGGTGTCTGACTGTTGGTGGGGTGGTCTGGCTGACTGTTGGGGGTGAGGTTGGTCCGATTGTTGGGGGGTGGGGGGGTCCGTCTGTATGGGTGGGGGGTGTCTGACTGTTGGGGGGGTGGTTGGGCTGACTGGTGGGGGGTGGGGGGGTCTATCTGTATGGGTGGGGGGGTGTCTGACTGTTGGTGGGGTGGTTGAGCTGACTGTTGGTGGGGAGGTTGGTCTGATTGTTGGGGGGTGGGGGGGTCCGTCTATATGGGTGGGGGGGTGGGCCGCCTGTTGGGGTGGGGGGCTCCGTCTGTATGGGTGGGGGGGTGTCTGACTGTTGGGGGGGGTCTGGCTGACTGTTGGGGGGTGGGTCTGTCTATATGGGTGGGTGGGTGTCTGACTGTTGGGGGGGGGTCCGTCTGTATGGGTGGGGGGGTGTCTGACTGTTGGTGGGGTGGTCGGTCTGACTGTTGGGGGTGAGGTTGGTCCGATTGTTGGGGGTGGGGGGGTCCGTCTATATGGGTGGGGGGGTGTCTGACTGTTGGGGGGGGGTCCGCCTGTATGGGTGGGTGGGTGTCTGACTGTTGGTGGGGTGGTCAGGCTGACTGGTGGGGGGTGGGGGGGTCCGCCTGTATGGGTGGGGGGGTGTCTGACTGTTGGGGGGGGGGTCTGCCTGTATGGGTGGGGGGGTGTCTGACTGTTGGTGGGGTGGTCGGGCTGACTGTTGGGGGGTGGGGGGTCCGTCTATATGGGTGGGTGGGTGTCTGACTGTTGGGGGGGGGTCCGCCTGTATGGGTGGGGGGGTGTCTGACTGTTGGGGGGGGGGTCCTCCTGTATGGGTGGGGGGTGTCTGACTGTTGTTGGGGTGGTCGGTCTGACTGTTGGGGGTGAGGTTGGTCCGATTGTTGGGGGGTGGGGGGGTCCGTCTGTATGGGTGGGGGGGTGTCTGACTGTTGGGGGGGGGGTCCGCCTGTGTGGGTGGGGGGGTGTCTGACTGTTGGGGGGGGGGGTCCTCCTGTATGGGTGGGGGGGTGTCTGACTGTTGGGGGGGGGGGTCCTCCTGTATGGGTAGGGGGGTGTCTGACTGTTGGTGGGGTGGTCGGTCTGACTGTTGGGGGAGGTCTGCCTGTTGGGGGGGTGGTCTGCCTGTGTGAGTGGGGGGGTGTCCGCCTGTTGTTGGGGTGATAGCTCTGCCTGTTGGGGGGGGGGGGGATGGAGGGTCCGCCTGTTGGGCTGTCCACCTATTGTTGCCTCTGCCTGTACGCCTGGGGATCATCTGCCTGTTGGCGCATCCACCTCCCACATCACCCCCAGATGCCCTTTGGGACCCCACCCCAAAACTCCCCATGGACTCCCCGGTCTCCCCCTATCCTCCCTCACCCCCAGGTGTGACCATACCCCCCCCTTTCCCCCCCCCCAAAAAAAGGGTACATCCAGCGGCGGCTGATCAAGTCCATGGAGTCGGTGATGGTGAAGTACGACGCCACGGTGCGTAACTCCATCAACCAAGTGGTGCAGCTGCGCTACGGCGAGGACGGGCTGGCGGGCGAGAGCGTCGAGTTCCAGAACCTGGCCACCCTCAAACCCTCCAACAAAGCCTTCGAGAAGAAGTAAGGACCCCCCCACCCCCCCCCCCCACACCCCGCCCCAGCACCCCAAAATCGCAGCACGGGGTCCCCAAGCCGCCCCTCCCCACGGCAGGTTGGGTTCTGGGGGTGCCTGGGTTGCACCCTCCCTGCAGCGGGGCATGTTTTGGGGTCCCCATGCTCCTCCTCCTCCCATCAGGGCACTTTTGGGGTCCCCTCCTCACATTAGGATCCATTTTTGGGGTCCCTCGGGTGCTCTTCCCCCATCAGGGCGCGTTTTGGGGTCCCCGTGCTCTTCCTCCCCCCATCAGGACACATTTTGGGGTCCTCTCCTCACATTAGGGTACACTTTTGGGGTCCCTAGGGTGCTCTTCCCCACACCAGGGCGCATTTTGGGGTTATCGTGCCCCTCCTCCCCCCATCAGGACACATTTTAGGGTCCCCTCCTCACATTAGGGTACACTTTTGGGGTCCCTAGGGTGCTCTTCCCCACATCAGGGCATGTTTTGGGGTCTCCATGCTCCTCCTCCTCCCATCAGGGCACTTTTGGGGTCCCCTCCTCACATTAGGATCCATTTTTGGGGTCCCTAGGATGCTCTTCCCCACATCAGGGCACATTTTAGGGTCCCCTCCTCACATTAGGATCTATTTTTGGGGCCCCTAGGATGCTCTTCCCCCCACCAGGGCACGTTTTGGGGTCCCTATGCTCCTCCTCCCCCACACTAGGGCACATTTTGGGGACTGGGGTCCCCAGTCCTCTTCTCCCCCACATCAGGGCACTTTTGGGGTCCCCTTCTCACATTAGGATACACTTTTGGGGTCCCTAGGATGCTCTCCCCCACACCAGGGCACGTTTTGGGGTCCCAATGCTCCTCCTCCCCCCATCAGGACACATTTTAGGGTCCCCTCCTCACATGAGGATTCATTCTGGGGGTCCCAATGCTTCTCCTCCCCATATCAGGGCACATTTTGGGGCCCACCAGGGCACGTTTTGGGGTCCCAATGCTCATCCTCCCCCCATCAGGACACATTTTAGGGTACCCTCCTCACATTAGGATCCATTTTTGGGGTCCCTAGGATGCTCTCCCCCACACCAGGGCACGTTTTGGGGTCCCCAGTCTTCTTCTCCCCCACACCAGGGCACATTTTGGGGTCCCAATGCTCCTCCTCCCCCCATCAGGACACATTTTAGTGTCCCCTCCTCACATGAGGATTCATTCTGGGGGTCCCAATGCTTCTCCTCCCCATATCAGGGCACATTTTGGGGTCCCTATGCTCCTCCTCCCCCCATCAGGGCACATTTTGGGGTCCCCTCCTCACGTTAGGATCCATTTTTGGGGTCCCTCGGGTGCTCTTCCCCACACCAGGGCACGTTTTGGGGTCCCCAGTCCTCTTCTCCCCCACATCAGGGCATGTTTTGGGGTCTCCATGCTCCTTCTCCCCTCATCAGGGTACATTTTGGGGTCCCCTTCCCACATGAGGATACATTTTTGGGGTCCCTAGGATGCTCTCCCCCACACCAGGGTGCATTTTGGGGTTATCGTGCCCCTCCTCCCCCCATCAGGACACATTTTAGGGTCCCCCCCCTCACATTAGGGTACACTTTTGGGGTCCCTAGGATGCTCTTCCCAATTCAGGACACATTTTGGGGTCCCCAGTCCTCTTCTCCCCCACATCAGGGCACTTTTGGGGTCCCCTCCTCACATTAGGATCCATTTTTGGGGTCCCTAGGATGCTCTTCCCCCCATCAGGGCACGTTTTGGGGTCCCTATGCTCCTCCTCCCCCACACCAGGGCACATTTTGGGGTCCCCAGTCCTCTTCTCCCCCACATCAGGGCACATTTTAGGGTCCCCTCCTCACATTAGGGTACACTTTTGGGGTCCCTAGGGTGCTCTTCCCCACATCAGGGCATGTTCTGGGGTCTCCATGCTCCTTCTCTCTCCATCAGTGTACATTTTGGGGTCCCCTCCTCACATTAGGATCCATTTTTGGGGTCCCTCGGGTGCTCTTCCCCACACCAGGGCACATTTTGGGGTCCCCAGTCCTCTTCTCCCCCACAGCAGGGCACATTTTGGGGTCTCCATGCTCCTTCTCTCTCCATCAGGGTGCATTCTGGGGTCCCCTCCTCACATTAGGATCCATTTTTGGGGTCCCTAGGGTGCTCTTCCCCACACCAGGGCACATTTTGGGGTCCCAATGCTCCTCCTCCCCACACCAGGGCACGTTTTGGGGTCCCCGTGCCCCTCCTCCCCACATCAGGGTACATTTTAGGGTCCCCTCCTCACATGAGGATTCATTCTGGGGGTCCCAATGCTTCTCCTCCCCATATCAGGGCACATTTTGGGGTCCCTATGCTCCTCCTCCCCCCATCAGGACACATTTTAGGGTCCCCTCCTCACATGAGGATTCATTCTGGGGGTCCCAATGCTTCTTCTCCCCATATCAGGGCACATTTTGGAGCCCACCAGGGCACGTTTTGGGGTCCCAATGCTCCTCCTCCCCCCATCAGGGTACATTCTGGGGTCCCCTCCTCACATTAGGATCCATTTTTGGGGTCCCTAGGATGCTCTCCCTCACACCAGAACACGTTTTGGGGTCCCCTCCTCACATTAGGATCCATTTCGGGCCTCCCTCGGCTGCTCTTCCCCCCATCAGCGCCCACTTTGCTGCCCCTCTGGATACCTCTCCCTTCATCAGAGCGCCTTTCGTCCTCCGCCTGTCCCCCGTCCGACTGACATCACCCCCCCCCCCGACCCCCCCCCCCCCCTATTTTCCATCCCTACAGGTTCAAATTCGACTACACCAACGAGCGTGCCCTGCGCAGGACCCTACAGGAGGAGCTGGTGAAGGACATCCTCAGCAATGCCCACATCCAGAACGAGTTGGAGCGCGAGTTCGAAAGGATGCGGGAGGACCGCGAGGTGTTGCGGGTCATCTTCCCCACCGGGGACAGCAAGGTGACAACAGGCGGCGGCCGCTGGGGGGCTGCTGCGGGTGGGTGGGGGGTGTGGATGGGTTGGGGGTGTGTTTTGGGGTCGGGGGGGGGCGTTGGGGGAGGCCGTTGGCGCTCTGCGGCTGTTGGTGGGTTGTAGCTGTAGTAGTCGGTGCTTGTTGCGGTGCAGCGAGCGCCCCGTTGGGGTGTAGTCCCGTTGGGGTGTAGTCCCGTTGGGGTGTAGTCCCGTTGGGGTGTAGTCCTCCTGGGGTGTATTCCCGTTGGGGTGTAGTCCCGTTGGGGTGTAGTTCTCCTGGGTCACCATCCTTGTGGGGTGTAGTCCCGTTGGGGTGTAGTCCTCCTGGGGCACTGTCCCTGTGGGGTGTAGTCTCATTGGGGTGTAGTCTCGTTGGGGTATAGTCCCGCTGGGGCACTGTTCCTGTTAGGGTGTAGTCCTGTTAGGGTGTAGTCCTCCTGGGTCACTGTCCCGTTGGGGTGTAGTCCCGTTGGGGTGTAGTCCCGTTGGGGTGTAGTCCTGTTAGGGTGTAGTTCTCCTGGGTCACTGTCGTTGTTAGGGTGTAGTCCCGTTGTGGTGTAGTCCCGTTGGGGTGTAGTCCTCCTGGGGCACTGTCCCTGTTAGGGTGTAGTCCTGTTAGGGTGTAGTCCTCCTGGGTCACTGTCCCGTTGGGGTGTAGCCCCGTTGGGGTGTAGTCCCGCTGGGGCACTGTCCCTGTTAGGGTGTAGTCTTGTTGGGGTGTAGTCCTGTTAGGGTGTAGTCCTCCTGGGTCACTGTCCCGTTGGGGTGTAGTCCTCCTGGGTCACTGTCCCGTTGGGGTGTAGTCCCGTTGGGGTGTAGTCCCGTTGGGGTGTAGTTCTCCTGGGTCACTGTTGTTGTTAGGGTGTAGTCCTGTTAGGGTGTAGTCCTCCTGGGTCACTGTCCTGTTGTGGTGTAGTCCCGTTGTGGTGTAGTCCCGTTGGGGTGTAGTCCTCCTGGGGCACTGTCCCTGTGGGGTGTAGTGCCTGTGGGGCGCTGTCCTTATGGGGTGTAGTCCCGTTGGGCTGTGCCTTCGGGGTGTAGTGGCGGTTTTGGGGTGCATGGAGGAGGTGGTTGTTTGGGAGCTGCCGTCGGGGTGTTGTTGGGGTGTTGTTGGGGTGTTGCTTTCGGTAACGCCCCGCTGGTGTCGGGGTGCTGTTGTTGGGGTTGTGGTCACAGGGGGCTGAGGCAGAGGCTATGGGGTGTTGTCAGGGTGTTGTTGCACGGGGCTGTCACCCCGATATCGGGGGTGTTGTCGGGGTGTTGTTGGGGGGTCCGTCACCCCCTTTGCAGTTCTGTTGCCCACAGTTCAGTGCTGGGGGGAGGGGGGTTCCGTCGTCCCCTTTGCAGTTCTGTTGCCCAAAGTTCAGTGCTTGGGGGGGGGGGGAAGGGGGGGTTCGGGCCCCTTTTTTGGGGGGTCCTGACGCCTTTTTTGTTGGATTGGGGGGGGGGGTCTGCAGGTGGTGCTCCCCTGTAACCTCCTGCGCATGATCTGGAACGCCCAGAAGATCTTTCACATCAACTCGCGTCTGCCTTCCGACCTGCACCCCGTTAAGGTGGTGGAAGGTGAGACGGGGGGGGGGGACGGACCCCAAAAATGCTTTGGGGGGGGGGGAGGTTGGGAGCTGGGGGGGACCCCCAGGAGGAGCTGGAAGACCCCAAGAGGGGATATAGGGGATTTGAGGAGCAACCCCCATACCTCCCCCCCCCCCAAAAGGAAAGTTGCTCAGGGACCCCCAGGAGGAACTTGAAGACCCCATAAGGAGTTCAGGGACCCCCACATAGAGCTTGGAGACCCCAAGAGTTGCTCAGGGACCCCCAGAAGGAACTTAAGGACCCCAAGGAGGAACTTGAGGACCCCATAAAGAGTTCAGGGACCCCCACATAGGGCTTGGAGACCCCAAGAGTTGCTCAGGGACCCCCAGAAGGAGATCAGGGTCCCCCAAATAGAGCTTGGAGACCCCAAGAGTTGCTCAGGGACCCCAAGGAGGAACTCGAGTCCCCCAGAAGGAGCTGAGGGACCCTCAGAAGGAACTTGAGGACCCCATAAGGAGCTCAGGGCCCCCCAAATAGAGCTTGGAGACCCCAAGAGTTGCTCAGGGACCCTCAGAAGGAACTTGAGAACCCTGGAATGAGCTCAGGGACCCCAAGGTGGAACTTGAGGACCCCAGAAGGAGCTCAGGGCCCCCCAAATAGAGCTTGGAGACCCCAAGAGTTGCTCAGGGACCCCAAGGAGGAACTCGAGTCCCCCAGAAGGAGCTGAGGGACCCTCAGAAGGAACTTGAGGACCCCAAGGGGGAACTTGAGGACCCCAGAAGGAGCCACTGGGCCCCCCAAATAGAGCTTGGAGACCCCAGGAGTTGCTCAGGGACCCCAAGGAGGAACTTGAGGACCCCCGAAGGAGCCCAGGGCCCCCCAAATAGAGCTTGGAGACCCCAAGAGTTGCTCAGGGACCCCCAGAAGAAACTTGAGGACCCCAAGGAGGAACTTGAGGACCCCATAAGGAGCCCAGGGCCCCCCGAATAGAGCTTGGAGACCCCAGGAGTTGCTCAGGGACCCCAAGGAGGAACTCGAGTCCCCCAGAAGGAGCTTGGGGACCCTCAGAAGGTACTTGAGGACCCCAAGGGGGAACTTGAGGACCCCAGGAGGAGCCCAGGGCCCCCCAAATAGAGTTTGGAGACCCCAAGAGTTGCTCAGGGACCCCCAGGAGGAACTTGAGGACCCCATAAAGTGTTCAGGGACCCCTAGGAGGAACTTGAGGACCCCAGAAGGAGATCAGGGACCCCCAAATAGAGCTTGGAGACCCCAGCAGTTGCTCAGGGACCCCCAGAAGGAGATCAGGGTCCCCCAAATAGAGCTTGGAGACCCCAAGAGTTGCTCAGGGACCCCAAGGAGGAACTTGAGGACCCCATAAGGAGCCCAGGGCCCCCCGAATAGAGCTTGGAGACCCCAAGAGTTGCTCAGGGACCCTCAGAAGAAACTTGAGGACCCCAGGAGGAGCCCAGGGCCCCCCAAATAGAGTTTGGAGACCCCAAGAGTTGCTCAGGGACCCCAAGGAGGAACTTGAGGACCCCATAAGGAGCCCAGGGCCCCCCGAATAGAGCTTGGAGACCCCAAGAGTTGCTCAGGGACCCTCAGAAGAAACTTGAGGACCCCAGGAGGAGCCCAGGGCCCCCCAAATAGAGTTTGGAGACCCCAAGAGTTGCTCAGGGACCCCAAGGAGGAACTCGAGTCCCCCAGGAGGAGCTCAGGGACCCCCAGAAGGAGTTCAGGGCCCCCCAAATAGAGCTTAGAGACCCCAGGAGTTGCTCAGGGACCCCAAGGAGGAACTCGAGTCCCCCAGGAGGAGCTCAGGGACCCCCAGAAGGAGATCAGGGACCCCCAAATAGAACTTGGAGACCCCAAGAGTTGCTCAGGGACCCTCAGAAGAAACTTGAGGACCCCAGAAGGAGCCCAGGGCCCCCCAAATAGAGCTTGGAGACCCCAAGAGTTGCTCAGGGACCCTCAGAAGAAACTTGAGGACCCCATAAGGAGCCCAGGGCCCCCCAAATAGAGCTTGGAGACCCCAAGAGTTGCTCAGGGACCCCAAGGAGGAACTCGAGTCCCCCAGGAGGAGCTCAGGGACCCCCAGAAGGAGCCCAGGGCCCCCCGAATAGAGCTTGGAGACCCCAAGAGTTGCTCAGGGACCCCAAGGAGGAACTCGAGTCCCCCAGGAGGAGCTCAAGGACCCCCATAAGGAGCCCAGGGCCCCCCAAATAGAGCTTGGAGACCCCAAGAGTTGCTCAGGGACCCCAAGGAGGAACTCGAGTCCCCCAGGAGGAGCTCAGGGACCCCCAGAAGGAGCCCAGGGCCCCCCGAATAGAGCTTGGAGACCCCAGGAGTTGCTCAGGGACCCCCAGAAGGAACTTGAGGACCCCAAGGAGGAACTTGAGGACCCCATAAGGAGCTCAGGCCCCCCAAATAGAGCTTGGAGACCCCAAGAGTTGCTCAGGGACCCCCAGAAGGAACTTGAGGACCCCAAGGAGGAACTTGAGGACCCCATAAGGAGCTCAGGCCCCCCAAATAGAGCTTGGAGACCCCAAGAGTTGCTCAGGGACCCCAAGGAGGAACTCGAGTCCCCCAGGAGGAGCTCAAGGACCCCCAAGGCGGACCTCAAGAACCCGAGGACCCCCATAAGGAGCCACTGGGCGCCCCGTAGAGCACCAAGGACAGCTCTCGAGCAACCTGGGGACCCCCCCCCCTCCCCACCTTACTGCCCCCCTCCCCGACTCCAGGTGTGAAGGAGCTGAGCCGCAAGCTGGTGATTGTCAACGGGGAGGACCCCCTGAGCCGGCAGGCGCAGGAGAACGCCACGCTGCTCTTCAACATCCACCTCCGCTCCACGCTCTGCAGCCGCCGCATGGTGGAGGAGTTCCGCCTGAGCGGGGAGGCCTTCGATTGGCTGCTGGGCGAGATCGAGTCCAAGTTCAACCAGGCCATCGTGAGTTGGGGAGGGGGGGGGGGTCTGGGGGTCGTATTGGGGGGGGGCTGGGGGTGTCCCGGTGGCTCCCCGTGGAGGTGGAGGGTCGTATTGGGGGGATATGGGGTCGTATTGGGGGGTATGGGGTCCTATTATGGGGATATAGAGTCATACTGGGGGGATATGGGGTCGTATTGGGGGGATAGAGAGTCATACTGGGGGGATATGGGGTCGTATTGGGGGGATATGGGGTCGTATTGGGGGGATATGGGGTCCTATTGGGGGGATATAGAGTGATACTGGGGGATACGGGGTCGTACTGGGGGGATATAGAGTCATATTGGGGGGATATGGGGTCGTATTGGGGGGATATGGGGTTGTATTGGGGGGATATGGGGTCGTATTGGGGGGTACGGGGTCCTATTGGGGGGATATAGAGTCATATTTGGAGGTATGGGGTCCTATTGGGGGGATAGAGAGTCGTACTGGGGGGATATGGGGTCGTATTGGGGGGATATAGAGTGATATTGGGGGGATACGGGGTCCTATTGGGGGGATATGGGGTCGTATTGGGGGGATATAGAGTGATATTTGGGGGTATGGGGTCGTATTTGGGGGGTATGGGGTCCTATTGGGGGGATATGGGGTCGTATTGGGGGGATATGGGGTCGTATTGGGGGATATGGGGTCGTATTGGGGGGATATGGGGTCCTATTGGGGGGATATGGGGTCGTATTTGGGGGATATGGGGTCCTATTGGGGGGTATGGGGTCCTATTGGAGGGACATAGGGGGTCGTATTGGGGGGATATGGGGTCGTATTGGGGGGTATGGGGTTCTATTGGGGGGATATGGGGTCGTATTGGGGGGATATGGGGTTGTATTGGGGGGATATGGGGTCATGTTTGGAGATATGGGGTCATATTGGGGGGATATGGGTTCGTATTGGGGGATATGGGGTCATATTGGGGGGATATGGGGTCGTATTGGGGGATATGGGTTCGTATTGGGGGATATAGGGTCGTATTTGGGGGTATGGGGGCATATTGGGGGGTACGGGGTCCTATTGGTGGGATATGGGGTCGTATTGAGGGGATATGGGGTCGTATTTGGGGGTATGGGGTCCTATTGGGGGGATATAGAGTTGTATTTGGGGGTGTGGGGTCCTATTGGGGGGATAGAGAGTCGTACATCTCCCATGGAGATGTAGGGTCAGCTTTTGGGGTCCTTTGGGACCACATTTGGGATCCTTGGTGTTCCACCATATCCCACCGTCTCCCCATAGCGATGTAGGGTCAACTTTTGGGTTCCTTTGGGACCACATTTGGGATCCTTGGTGTCCACCATGTCCCAGTTGCTCCCCATGGAGATATAGGGTCAGATTTTGGGTTCCTTTGGGACCACATTTGGGATCCTTGGTGTTCCACCGTGTCCCAGTTGCTCCCCATGGAGATATAGGGTCAACTTTTGGGTTCCTTTGGGACCACATTTGGGATCCTTGGTCGTCCAGTGTCTCCAAGTGTCTCCCCATAGAGATGTAGGGTCAACTTTTGGGGTCCTATGGGACCACATTTGGGATCCTTGGTGTTCCACCATGTCCCAATTGTTCCCCATGGAGATATAGGGTCAGCTTTTGGGACCGCATTTGGGATCCTTGGTCTTCCACCATATCCCACTGTCTCCCCATAGAGATGTAGGGTCAGATTTTGGGGTCCTTTGGGATCCTTGGTGTTCCACCATATCCCACTGTCTCCCCATGGAGATGTAGGGTCAACTTTTGGGGTCCTTTGGGACCACA
Organism: Gallus gallus; assembly: GCF_016699485.2. Classification (NCBI taxonomy): domain Eukaryota; kingdom Metazoa; phylum Chordata; class Aves; order Galliformes; family Phasianidae; genus Gallus; species Gallus gallus. The sequence continues at coordinate 216,766 of NW_024096011.1, read as the reverse complement.
TTTGGGATCCTTGGTGTTCCACCGTGTCCCAATTGTTCCCCATGGAGATATAGGGTCAGATTTTGGGGTCCTATGGGACCACATTTGGGATCCTTGGTGTTCCACCATGTCCCAGTTGTTCCCCATAGCGATGTAGGGTCAGCTTTTGGGGTCCTTTGGTCGTCCAGTGTCTCCCAGTGTCTCCCCATAGAGATGTAGGGTCAGATTTTGGGGTCCTTTGGGATCCTTGGTCGTCCACCATATCCCACCGTCTCCCCATAGAAATATAGGGTCAACCTTTGGTTTCCTTTGGGACCACACATGAGCTCCTCAGATGTCCCCCAACCTACCGCTCTGCCCCGGGATCCCCTTTGGGACCCCATTTAGGGTCGGTGATGGCGACCCCCACACCCCCCTACCCCCCATAGAGATGTAGGGTCAACTTTTGGGTTCCTTTGGGACCACATTTGGGATCCTTGGTGTCCACCATGTCCCAGTTGCTCCCCATAGAGATGTAGGGTCAGCTTTTGGGGTCCTTTGGCATCCTTGGTGGTCCACCATGTTTCAATTGTTCCCCATGGAGATATAGGGTCAACCTTTGGGTTCCTTTGGGACCACATTTGGGCTCCTCAGATGTCCCCCAACCTACCGCTCTGCCCCGGGATCCCCTTTGGGACCCCATTTAGGGTCGGTGATGGCGACCCCCACCCCCCCTACCCCCCATAGAGATGTAGGGTCAACTTTTGGGTTCCTTTGGGACCACATTTGGGATCCTTGGTGTCTACCATGTCCCAGTTGCTCCCCATGGAGATATAGGGTCAGATTTTGGGGTCCTATGGGACCACATTTGGGATCCTTGGCGTTCCGCCATATCCCACTGTCTCCCCATGGAGATGTAGGGTCAACTTTTCAGGTCCTTTGGGACCACATTTGGGATCCTTGGTGTCCACCATGTCCCAGTTGCTCCCCATGGAGATATAGGGTCAACTTTTGGGTTCCTTTGGGACCACATTTGGGATCCTTGGTGTTCCACCATATCCCAGTGTCTCCCCATGGAGATGTAGGGTCAACTTTTGGGTTCCTTTGGGACCACATTTGGGATCCTTGGTGTTCCACCGTGTCCCAGTTGCTCCCCATGGAGATATAGGGTCAACTTTTGGGTTCCTTTGGGACCACATTTGGGATCCTTGGTCGTCCAGTGTCTCCAAGTGTCTCCCCATAGAGATGTAGGGTCAACTTTTGGGGTCCTATGGGACCACATTTGGGATCCTTGGTGTTCCACCATATCCCAATTGTTCCCCATGGAGATATAGGGTCAGCTTTTGGGACCGCATTTGGGATCCTTGGTGGTCCACCATATCCCACTGTCTCCCCATGGAGATGTAGGGTCAACTTTTGGGTTCCTTTGGGACCACATTTGGGATCCTTGGTCATCCAGTGTCTCCCAGTGTCTCCCCATAGAGATGTAGGGTCAGATTTTGGGACCGCATTTGGGATCCTTGGTCGTCCACCATATCCCACTGTCTCCCCATGGAGATGTAGGGTCAACTTTTCAGGTCCTTTGGGACCACATTTGGGTTCCTTGGTGTTCCAGCGTGTCCCAGTTGCTCCCCATGGAGATATAGGGTCAGCTTTTGGGACCGCATTTGGGATCCTTGGTGTTCCGCCATATCCCACTGTCTCCCTATAGAGATATGGGGTCAACTTTTGGGGTCCTTTGGGACCACATTTGGGATCCTTGGTCGTCCACCATATCCCACCTTCTCCCCATAGAAATATAGGGTCAACTTTTGGGCTCCTATGGGACCACACATGAGCTCCTCAGATGTCCCCCAACCTACCGCTCCGCCCCGGGATCCCCTTTGGGACCCCATTTAGGGTTGGTGATGGCGACCCCCCCTACCCCCCTACCCCCCATAGAGATGTAGGGTCAACTTTTGGGTTCCTTTGGGACCACATTTGGGATCCTTGGTGTTCCACCGTGTCCCAGTTGCTCCCCATGGAGATATAGGGTCAACTTTTGGGTTCCTTTGGGACCACATTTGGGATCCTTGGTGTTCCACCATATCCCAATTGTTCCCCATGGAGATATAGGGTCAGCTTTTGGGACCGCATTTGGGATCCTTGGTGGTCCACCATATCCCACTGTCTCCCCATGGAGATGTAGGGTCAACTTTTCAGGTCCTTTGGGACCACATTTGGGATCCTTGGTGTCCACCATGTCCCAGTTGCTCCCCATGGAGATGTAGGGTCAACCTTTGGTTTCCTTTGGGACCACATTTGGGTTCCTTGGTGTTACAGCGTGTCCCAGTTGCTCCCCATGGAGATATAGGGTCAACTTTTGGGGTCCTTTGGGATCCTTGGTGTTCCAGCGTGCCCCAATGTCTCCCCATGGTGACGTACAGTCAACTTTTGGGCTCCTTTGGGACCACACATGAGCTCCTCAGATGTCCCCCAACCTACCGCTCCGCCCCGGGATCCCCTTTGGGACCCCATTTAGGGTCGGTGATGGCGACCCCCCTTTTCCTCCCCCCGTCCCCCCCCCTGTCCAGGCTCACCCCGGTGAGATGGTGGGGGCGCTGGCGGCGCAGTCGCTGGGGGAGCCGGCCACGCAGATGACCCTCAACACCTTCCACTACGCCGGAGTGTCGGCCAAGAACGTCACGTTGGGGGTCCCGCGCCTCAAAGAGCTCATCAACATCTCCAAGAAACCCAAAACTCCGTCGCTCACCGTTTTCCTGCTCGGACAGAGCGCCCGCGACGCCGAAAGGGCCAAGGTGGGAAACGGGGAGCGGACCCGCCGTCACCCCACACGGCTCGGGGTCCTCCTGGTGGCCACACGTCCTCCTGACCCCATTGTGGTGGCCTCATATCCTCATGACCCCATGGTGGCCCCATATCCTCCTGACCCCATAGCTGTGTGTCCTGGTGGCCTCATATCCTCCTGACCCCATAGCTGTGTGTCCTGGTGGCCTCATATCCTCCTGACCCCATAGCTGTGTGTCCTGGTGGTCCCGTATCCTCCTGACCCCATAGCTGTGTGTCCTACTGGTGGCCCCATATCCTCCTGACCCCATAGCTGTGTGTCCTGGTGGTCCCATGGTGGCCTCATATCCTCCTGACCCCATAGCTGTGTGTCCTGGTGGCCCCGTATCCTCCTGACCCCATTGTGGTGGCCCCACGTCCTCCTGACCCCATAGTGGTGGCCCCATATCCTCCTGACCCCATAGTGGTGGCCCCATATCCTCCTGACCCCATGGTGGCCCCGTATCCTCCTGACCCCATGGTGGTGGCCCCATATCCTCCTGACCCCATAGTGGTGGCCCCATATCCTCCTGACCCCATGGTGGCCCCGTATCCTCCTGACCCCATGGTGGTGGCCCCGTATCCTCCTGACCCCATGGTGGCCTCATATCCTCCTGACCCCATAGCTCTCTGTCCTACTGGTGGCCCCAGATCCTCCTGACCCCATAGCTGTGTGTCCTACTGGTGGCCCCATATCCTCCTGACCCCATGGTGGTGGCCTCATATCCTCCTGACCCCATAGCTGTGTGTCCTGGTGGTCCCATGGTGACCCCATGGTGGTCCCATGGTGGCCCCATGTCCTCCTGACCCCATGGTGGCCCCATATCCTCCTGACCCCATAGCTCTGTGTCCCGGTGGTCCCATGGTGGCCTCATATCCTCCTGACCCCATAGCTGTGTGTCCTGGTGGTCCCATGGTGGCCCCATATCCTCCTGACCCCATAGCTGTGTGTCCTGGTGGCCCCATATCCTCCTGACCCCATGGTGGTGGCCCCAAGTCCTCCTGACCCCATAGTGGTCCCATGGTGGCCCCACATCCTCCTCCTGACCCCATGGTGGCCCCATGTCTTCCTGACCCCATGGTGGTCCCATGGTGGCCCCACGTCCTCCTGACCCCATGGTGGCCCCACGTCCTCCTGACCCCATGGTGGTGGCCCCACGTCCTCCTGACCCCATGGTGGCCTCATATCCTCCTGACCCCATAGCTCTCTGTCCTACTGGTGGCCCCATATCCTCCTGACCCCATAGCTGTGTGTCCTACTGGTGGCCCCATATCCTCCTGACCCCATGGTGGTGGCCCCATATCCTCCTGACCCCATAGCTGTGTGTCCTGGTGGTCCCATGGTGACCCCATGGTGGTCCCATGGTGGCCCCATATCCTCCTGACCCCATAGCTGTGTGTCCTGGTGGCCCCACGTCCTCCTGACCCCATGGTGGTCCCATGGTGGCCCCATGTCCACCTGACCCCATAGCTGTGTGTCCTGGTGGCCTCATATCCTCCTGACCCCATAGCTGTGTGTCCTGGTGGTCCCGTATCCTCCTGACCCCATAGCTGTGTGTCCTGGTGGTCCCATATCCTCCTGACCCCATAGCTGTGTGTCCTGGTGGTCCCATGGTGGCCCCATATCCTCCTGACCCCATAGCTGTGTGTCCTGGTGGTCCCATATCCTCCTGACCCCATAGCTGTGTGTCCTGGTGGTCCCATGGTGGCCCCATGTCCTCCTGACCCCATGGTGGCCCCATAGTGGTCCCATGGTGGCCTCACGTCCTCCTGACCCCATAGCTGTGTGTCCTGGTGGCCCCGTATCCTCCTGACCCCATGGTGGCCCCACGTCCTCCTGACCCCATTGTGGTGGCCCCACGTCCTCCTGACCCCATAGCTGTGTGTCCTGGTGGTCCCATGGTGGCCCCATGTCCTCCTGACCCCATGGTGGCCCCACGTCCTCCTGACCCCATGGTGGCCCTATATCCTCCTGACCCCATGGTGGTGGCCCCATATCCTCCTGACCCCATAGTGGTGGCCCCACGTCCTCCTGACCCCATAGCTGTGTGTCCTGGTGGCCCCATATCCTCCTGACCCCATGGTGGTGGCCCCAAGTCCTCCTGACCCCATAGTGGTCCCATGGTGGCCCCACATCCTCCTCCTGACCCCATGGTGGTGGCCCCACGTCCTCCTGACCCCATAGTGTTGGCCCCATATCCTCCTGACCCCATAGTGGTGGCCCCATATCCTCCTGACCCCATGGTGGCCCCATATCCTCCTGACCCCATGGTGGTGGCCCCATATCCTCCTGACCCCATGGTGGTGGCCCCGTATCCTCCTGACCCCATGGTGGCCTCATATCCTCCTGACCCCATAGCTCTCTGTCCTACTGGTGGCCCCATATCCTCCTGACCCCATAGCTGTGTGTCCTACTGGTGGCCCCATATCCTCCTGACCCCATGGTGGTGGCCTCATATCCTCCTGACCCCATAGCTGTGTGTCCTGGTGGTCCCATGGTGACCCCATGGTGGTCCCATGGTGGCCCCATGTCCTCCTGACCCCATGGTGGCCCCATATCCTCCTGACCCCGTAGCTGTGTGTCCTGGTGGTCCCATATCCTCCTGACCCCATAGCTGTGTGTCCTGGTGGTCCCATGGTGGCCCCACGTCCTCCTGACCCCATAGTGGTGGCCCCGTATCCTCCTGACCCCATGGTGGTGGCCTCATATCCTCCTGACCCCATAGCTGTGTGTTCCAGTGGCCCCATGGTGGCCCCACGTCCTCCTGACCCCATGGTGGTCCCATGGTGGCCCCACGTCCTCCTGACCCCATAGTGGTGGCCCCGTATCCTCCTGACCCCATGGTGGTGGCCTCATATCCTCCTGACCCCATAGCTGTGTGTCCTGGTGGTCCCATATCCTCCTGACCCCATAGCTGTGTGTCCTGGTGGCCCCATATCCTCCTGACCCCATGGTGGTGGCCCCAAGTCCTCCTGACCCCATAGTGGTCCCATGGTGGCCCCACATCCTCCTCCTGACCCCATGGTGGTGGCCCCGTATCCTCCTGACCCCATGGTGGTGGCCTCATATCCTCCTGACCCCATGGTGGCCCCATGTCCTCCTGACCCCATGGTGGCCCCATATCCTCCTGACCCCATAGCTGTGTGTCCTACTGGTGGCCCCATGTCTGCCTGACCCCATGGTGGTGGCCTCATATCCTCCTGACCCCATAGCTGTGTGCCCTGGTGGTCCCATGGTGACCCATGTCCTTGTGTCCTGATGGTGGCCCCATATCCTCCTGACCCCATAGCTGTGTGTTCTGGTGGTCCCATGGTGGCCCCATGTCCTCCTGACCCCATGGTGACCCCACGTCCTCCTGACCCCATGGTGGCCCCATGTCTTCCTGACCCCATGGTGGTCCCATGGTGACCCCATGTCCTCCTGACCCCATGGTGGCCCCACGTCCTCCTGACCCCATGGTGGTGGCCCCAAGTCCTCCTGACCCCATAGTGGTCCCATGGTGGCCCCACATCCTCCTCCTGACCCCATGGTGGCCCCGTATCCTCCTGACCCCATGGTGGCCCCATATCCTCCTGACCCCATGGTGGTGGCCCCGTATCCTCCTGACCCCATGGTGGTGGCCCCATATCCTCCTGACCCCTTGGTGGCCCCACGTCCTCCTGACCCCATGGTGGTCCCATGGTGGCCTCATATCCTCCTGACCCCATAGCTGTGTGTCCTGGTGGTCCCATGGTGGCCCCATGGTGACCCCATAGTGGTCCCATGGTGGCCTCACGTCCCCTGACCCCATAGCTCTCTGTCCTGGTGGTGCCATGGTGGTCCCATGGTGGTGGCCCCACATCCTCCTGACCCCATAGCCCTGGGCATCCCGCTGGCCCCATGGTGACCTTCGCCCCCCCCTTCCTGTCCCCATATCTCCATGCATTGCAGTGATGCTGACCACCCACCCCCCCCTTTACCCCCCCCCTTTACTGCCCCCCCCAGGACATCCTGTCCCATGGTGGCCCCATGTCCTCCTGACCCCATGGCTGGCCCCATGGTGGCCCCATTTCCTCCTGACCCCATGGCTGGCCCCATGGTGACCTCCCCCCCACCCCCCTTCCTGTCCCCATATCTCCATGCGTTGCAGTGATGCTGACCACCCACCCCCCCCCTTTTCTCCCCCCCCTCCCCAGGACATCCTGTCCCATGGTGGTCCCATGGTGGCCCCACGTCCTCCTGACCCCATGGTGGCCCCATGTCTTCCTGACCCCATGGTGGTCCCATGGTGGCCCCATGTCCTCCTGACCCCATAGCTCTGTGTCCTGGTGGTCCCATGGTGGTCCCATGGTGGCCCCATGTCCTCCTGACCCCATAGCTCTGTGTCCTGGTGGTCCCATGGTGGTCCCATGGTGGCCCCACGTCCTCCTGACCCCATGGTGGCCCCATGTCTTCCTGACCCCATGGTGGTCCCATGGTGGCCCCATGTCCTCCTGACCCCATAGCTCTGTGTCCTGGTGGTCCCATGGTGGTCCCATGGTGGCCCCATGTCCTCCTGACCCCATAGCTCTGTGTCCTGGTGGTCCCATGGTGGTCCCATCGTGGCCCCACGTCCTCCTGACCCCATGGTGGCCCCATGTCTTCCTGACCCCATGGTGGTCCCATGGTGACCCCATGTCCTCCTGACCCCATAGCTCTGTGTCCTGGTGGTCCCATGGTGGCCCCACGTCCTCCTGACCCCATGGTGTCCCCATGTCTTCCTGACCCCATGGTGGCCCCACGTCCTCCTGACCCCATGGTGGTCCCATGGTGGCCCCACGTCCTCCTGACCCCATGGTGGCCCCACGTCCTCCTGACCCCATGGTGGTGGCCCCAAGTCCTCCTGACCCCATAGTGGTCCCATGGTGGCCCCACATCCTCCTCCTGACCCCATGGTGGCCCCATGTCTTCCTGACCCCATGGTGGCCCCACGTCCTCCTGACCCCATGGTGGCCCCATGTCTTCCTGACCCCATGGTGGTCCCATGGTGGCCCCATGTCCTCCTGACCCCATAGCTCTGTGTCCTGGTGGTCCCATGGTGGTCCCATGGTGGCCCCATTTCCTCCTGACCCAATGGTGGCCCCACGTCCTCCTGACCCCATAGCTCTGTGTCCTGGTGGTCCCATGGTGGTCCCATGTCCTCCTGACCCCATGGTGGCCCCATAGTGGTCCCATGGTGGCCCCATGTCCTCCTGACCCCATGGTGGCCCCATAGTGGTCCCATGGTGGCCCCACATCCTCCTGACCCCATAGCTGTGTGTCCTACTGGTGGCCCCATATCCTCCTGACCCCATGGTGGCCCCATGTCCTCCTGACCCCATGGGTGGCCCCATGTCTTCCTGACCCCATGGGTGGCCCCATGTCTTCCTGACCCCATGGTGGCCCCATGGTGACCTCCCCATATCTCCATGCGTTGCAGTGATGCTGACCACCCCCCCCCCCCCCCCCTTTTTTTTACCCCCCCCCTTTACTGCCCCCCCCAGGACATCCTGTGCCGCCTGGAGCACACCACCCTCCGCAAGGTGACGGCCAACACGGCCATCTACTACGACCCCAACCCTCAGAGCACGGTGGTGGCCGAGGACCAGGAGTGGGTCAACGTGTACTACGAGATGCCCGACTTCGACGTCAGCCGCATCTCCCCGTGGCTCCTCCGCATCGAACTCGACCGCAAGCACATGACGGACCGCAAGCTGACCATGGAGCAGATCGCCGAGAAGATCAATGCCGGTGGGTCGCCGTTGGGGGGGGGGGCTTTTGGGGGGGGGCTGTGGGGGCAGGGGGGGGGGGTGGAAGGGTTCTTAAGGGGGTTTGGAGGGCGCTAGGGGGGCTGCTTTGGGGTCCTGGGGGGGTTTGGAGGGTCCTGGGGGGTCCTGGAGGGGGTTTGGAGGGTCATGGGGGGATCCTGGGGGGGCCTCTTTGGGGTCCTGGGGGGGCTTCTTTGGGGTCCTGGGGGGGCTTCTTTGGGGTCCTAGAGGGTCCTGGGGGGGTTTGGAGGGTCATTGGGGGTCCTGGGAGGGTTCTTTGGTGTCCTGGGGGGGGTTCTTTGGGGTCCTGGGGGGGTTTGGAGGGTCATTGGGGGACCTGGGAGGGTTCTTTGAGGTCCTGGGGGGCCTTCTTTGGTGTCCTGGGGGGGGTTCTTTGGGGTCCTAGAGGGTCCTGGGGGGGCTTCTTTGGGGTCCTGGGGGGGTTTGGAGGGTCATTGGGGGTCCTGGGGGGGGTTCTTTGGGGTCCTGGGGGGGTTTGGAGGGTCATTGGGGGTCCTGGGGGGGGTTCTTTGGTGTCCTGGGGGGGTTTGGAGGGTCATTGGGGGTCCTGGAAGCGTTCTTAAGGGGGTCCTGGAGGGTTTGGAGGGCGCTAGGGGGGCTGCTTTGGGGTCCTGGGGGGGGGGTGGAAGGGTTCTTAAGGGGGTCCTGGAGGGTTTGGAGGGCGCTAGGGGGGCTGCTTTGGGGTCCTGGAGGGGTTTGGAGGGTCCTGGGGGGTCCTGGGGGGGCTTCTTTGGGGTCCTGGGGGGGTTTGGAGGGTCATTGGGGGACCTGGGAGGGTTCTTTGAGGTCCTGGGGGGGTTTGGAGGGTCATTGGGGGTCCTGGGGGGGGTTCTTTGGGGTCCTGGGGGGGTTTGGAGGGTCATTGGGGGACCTGGGAGGGTTCTTTGAGGTCCTGGAGGGTTTGGAGGGCGCTAGGGGGGCTGCTTTGGGGTCCTGGGGGGGTTTGGAGGGTCCTGGGGGGTCCTGGGGGGGCTTCTTTGGTGTCCTGGGGGGGGTTCTTTGGGGTCCTTGGGGGGTTTGGAGGGTCGTTGGGGGACCTGGGAGGGTTCTTTGAGGTCCTGGGGGGGCTCTTTGGGGTCCTGGGGGGTTTGGAGGCTCATGGGGGGCTGCTTTGGGGTCCTCGGGGGGGGGTTGGAGGGTCACTTGGGGTCCTGGAAGGGTTCTTAAGGGGGTCCTGGAGAGTTTGGAGGGCGCTAGGGGGGCTGCTTTGGGGTCCTGGGGGGGTTTGGAGGGTCATTGGGGGACCTGGGGGGGGTTCTTTGGGGTCCTGGGGGGGTTTGGAGGGTCATTGGGGGTCCTGGGGGGGGTTCTTTGGTGTCCTGGGGGGGTTTGGAGGGTCATTGGGGGTCCTGGAAGCGTTCTTAAGGGGGTCCTGGAGGGTTTGGAGGGCGCTAGGGGGGCTGCTTTGGGGTCCTGGGGGGGGGTGGAAGGGTTCTTAAGGGGGTCCTGGAGGGTTTGGAGGGCGCTAGGGGGGCTGCTTTGGGGTCCTGGGGGGGTTTGGAGGGTCCTGGGGGGTCCTGGAGGGGGTTTGGAGGGTCCTGGGGGGTCCTGGAGGGGGTTTGGAGGGTCATTGGGGGGTGCTGGGGGGGCTTCTTTGGGGTCCTGGGGGGGTTTGGAGGGTCATTGGGGGACCTGGGAGGGTTCTTTGAGGTCCTGGGGGGGGTTCTTTGGGGGTCCTGGGGGGGTTTGGAGGGTCCTGGGGGGTCCTGGGAGGGTTCTTTGAGGTCCTGGGGGGGCTCTTTGGGGTCCTGGGGGGGTTTGGAGGGTCATACGGGGCTTCTTTGGGGTCCTAGAGGGTCCTGGGGGGCCTTCTTTGGTGTCCTGGGGGGGTTTGGAGGCTCATGGGGGGCTGCTTTGGGGTCCTCGGGGGGGGGTTGGAGGGTCACTTGGGGTCCTGGAAGGGTTCTTAAGGGGGTCCTGGAGGGTTTGGAGGGCGTTAGGGGGGCTGCTTTGGGGTCCTGGGGTGGTTTGGAGGGTCCTGGGGGGTCCTGGAGGGGGTTTGGAGGGTCATTGGGGGTCCTGGGGGGGGTTCTTTGGTGTCCTGGGGGGGCTTCTTTGGGGTCCTGGGGGGGCTTCTTTGGGGTCCTAGAGGGTCCTGGGGGGGCTTCTTTGGTGTCCTGGGGGGGCTTCTTTGGGGTCCTAGAGGGTCCTGGGGGGGTTTGGAGGGTCATTGGGGGGTCCTGGGGGGGGTTCTTTGGGGTCCTGGGGGGGTTTGGAGGGTCATTGGGGGTCCTGGAAGGGTTCTTAAGGGGGTCCTGGAGGGTTTGGAGGGCTCATGGGGGGCTGCTTTGGGGTCCTGGGGGGGTTTGGAGGCTCATGGGGGGCTGCTTTGGGGTCCTGGGGGGGTTTGGAGGGTCCTGGGGGGTCCTGGAGGGGGTTTGGAGGGTCCTGGGGGGTCCTGGAGGGGGTTTGGAGGCTCATGGGGGGGTCCTGGGGGGGCTTCTTTGGGGTCCTGGGGGGGTTTGGAGGGTCATTGGGGGTCCTGGGGGGGGTTCTTTGGGGTCCTGGGGGGGGTTCTTTGGGGTCCTAGAGGGTCCTGGGGGGTTTGGAGGGTCATTGGGGGTCCTGGGAGGGTTCTTTGAGGTCCTGGGGGGGTTTGGAGGGTCATTGGGGGTCCTGGAAGGGTTCTTAAGGGGGTCCTGGAGGGTTTGGAGGGCGCTACGGGGGCTGCTTTGGGGTCCTGGGGGGGTTTGGAGGGTCCTGGGGGGTCCTGGGGGGGGTTCTTTGGGGTCCTGGGGGGGTTTGGAGGGTCATTGGGGGTCCTGGGGGGGGTTCTTTGGTGTCCTGGGGGGGTTTGGAGGGTCATTGGGGGTCCTGGAAGCGTTCTTAAGGGGGTCCTGGAGGGTTTGGAGGGCGCTAGGGGGGCTGCTTTGGGGTCCTGGGGGGGGGTGGAAGGGTTCTTAAGGGGGTCCTGGAGGGTTTGGAGGGCGCTAGGGGGGCTGCTTTGGGGTCCTGGGGGGGTTTGGAGGGTCCTGGGGGGTCCTGGAGGGGGTTTGGAGGGTCCTGGGGGGTCCTGGAGGGGGTTTGGAGGGTCACTGGGGGGTCCTGGGGGGGCTTCTTTGGGGTCCTGGGGGGGCTTCTTTGGGGTCCTGGGGGGGTTTGGAGGGTCATTGGGGGTCCTGGGAGGGTTCTTTGGGGTCCTGGGGGGGGGTTCTTTGGGGTCCTGGGGGGGTTTGGAGGGTCATACGGGGCTTCTTTGGGGTCCTAGAGGGTCCTGGGGGGCCTTCTTTGGTGTCCTGGGGGGGTTTGGAGGCTCATGGGGGGCTGCTTTGGGGTCCTCGGGGGGGGGTTGGAGGGTCACTTGGGGTCCTGGAAGGGTTCTTAAGGGGGTCCTGGAGGGTTTGGAGGGCGCTAGGGGGGCTGCTTTGGGGTCCTGGGGGGGTTTGGAGGGTCATTGGGGTCCTGGGGGGGGTTCTTTGGGGTCCTGGGGGGGTTTGGAGGGTCATTGGGGGTCCTGGAAGCGTTCTTTGAGGTCCTGGGGGGGTTTGGAGGGTCCTGGGGGGGTCCTGGAGGGGGTTTGGAGGGTCATTATGGGGTCCTGGGGGGGCTTCTTTGGTGTCCTGGGGGGGCTTCTTTGGGGTCCTGGGGGGTTGGGAGGCTCATGGGGGGCTGCTTTGGGGTCCTGGGGGGGGGGGTTTGGAGGGTCCTGGGGGGTCCTGGGGGGGCTTCTTTGGGGTCCTAGAGGGTCCTGGGGGGGTTTGGAGACTCATGGGGGGGTCCTGGGGGGGGTCTTTGGGGTCCTGGGGGGGCTTCTTTGGTGTCCTGGGGGTGTTTGGAGGGTCACTGGGGGTCCTGGGAGGGTTCCTTGAGGTCCTGGGGCGGTTTGGAGGGTCCTGGAGGGTCCTGGGGGGGTTCTTTGGGGGTCCTGGGGGGGGTTGGAGGGTCATTGTGGGGTCCTGGGTGGGTTCTTTGGTGTCCTGGGGGGGTTTGGAGGGTCCTGGGGGGTCCTGGGAGGGTTCTTTGAGGTCCTGGGGGGGTTTGGAGGGTCCTGGGGGGTCCTGGGAGGGTTCTTTGAGGTCCTGGGGGGGTTTGGAGGGTCCTGGGGGGGTCCTGGAGGGGGTTTGGAGGGTCATTATGGGGTCCTGGGGGGGCTTCTTTGGTGTCCTGGGGGGGCTTCTTTGGGGTCCTGGGGGGTTGGGAGGCTCATGGGGGGCTTCTTTGGTGTCCTGGGGGGGGTCTTTGGGGTCCTTGGGGGGCTTCTTTGGTATCCTGGGGGGGTTTAGAGGGTCCTGGGGGGTCCTGGGAGGGTTCTTTGAGGTCCTTGGGGGGTCCCTGGGGGGGGGGGGACCCCACCTTCTTCATGCCCCCCCCCCACCTCCCAGGCTTCGGAGATGACCTCAACTGCATCTTCAACGACGACAACGCCGAGAAGTTGGTGCTGCGCATCCGCATCATGAACAGCGATGAGAACAAAATGCAGGAGGTGGGCTCTGCACCCCCCCCTCCCATCACCCCCCCCCCCCCCCCCATATCACCCCCCCGTGACCCCCCCCCCCCCCCCCCCCCCCCCCCCCCCCGACACCCCTTTATGCCACCCCGCTGTCACCCCCACATCACTCAGCATCACCCCACCGTCACCCGGCGCCGCTCCTCTGCTCCGTGGGTGCCCCCACCGTCACCCCCACCCTCACCGGGGGGGGGGGGGGTCACACCTGGGTTGGACCCCATTGTCACCCCCCCCCCACGCCCCCCCCCCCCCCATTTGCAGGAGGAGGAGGTGGTGGATAAGATGGACGACGACGTGTTCCTGCGCTGCATCGAATCCAACATGCTGACCGACATGACGCTGCAGGGCATCGAGCAGATCAGCAAGGTGCCGGGGGAGCACCCATGGGTGCTGCTGGGGGGGCGGGAGGGGGGGGGGGGTTGGGGGTCCTCCAAGGGGCACTGCAGCACCCATGGGTGCAGATTGGGGTCGGATATGGGAACCCTCGAGGGTGTTTGGGTGCCTGGGGTGCCCTATCAATCTATGGGAGCACCCATGGGTGCTCAGAGTGCGTCCTGTGGGATCTCATGGTGGTAATTGGGGTCCTTTGGGTGCTCTGCAGCACCCATGGGTGCAGATTGGGGTCGGATATAGGAACCCTTGAGGGTGTTTGGGTGCCTGGGCTGTCCTATAGGTCCATGGGAGCACCCATGGGTGCTCAGAGTGCGTCCTGTGGGATCTCGAGGAGGTAATTGGGGTCCTTTGGGTGCTCTGCAGCACCCATGGGTGCAGATTGGGGTCGGATATAGGAACCCTTGAGGGTGTTTGGGTGCCTGGGCTGTCCTATAGGTCCATGGGAGCACCCATGGGTGCTCAGAGTGCGTCCTGTGGGATCTCGAGGAGGTAATTGGGGTCCTTTGGGTGCTCTGCAGCACCCATGGGTGCAGATTGGGGTCGGATATAGGAACCCTTGAGGGTGTTTGGGTGCCTGGGCTGTCCTATAGGTCCATGGGAGCACCCATGGGTGCTCAGAGTGCGTCCTGTGGGATCTGAAGGAGGTAATTGGGGTCCTTTGGGTGCTCTGCAGCACCCATGGGTGCAGATTGGGGTCGGATATAGGAACCCTCGAGGGTGTTTGGGTGCCTGGGATGTCCTATAGGTCCATGGGAGCACCCATGGGTGCTCAGAGTGCGTCCTGTGGGATCTGAAGGAGGTAATGGGGGTCCTTTGGGTGCTCTGCAGCACCCATGGGTGCTGATTGGGGTCGGATATAGGAACCCTCGAGGGTGTTTGGGAGCCTGGGGTGCCCTATCAATCTATGCGAGCACCCATGGGTGCTCATAGTGCGTCCTGTGGGATCTGAAGGAGGTAACTGGGGTCCTTTGGGTGCTCTGCAGCACCCATGGGTGCTGATTGGGGTCGGATATAGGAACCCTCGAGGGTGTTTGGGAGCCTGGGGTGCCCTATCAATCTATGGGAGCACCCATGGGTGCTCATAGTGCGTCCTGTGGGATCTCATGGTGGTAATTGGGGTCCTTTGGGTGCTCTGCAGCACCCATGGGTGCTGATTGGGGTCGGATATAGGAACCCTCGAGGGTGTTTGGGTGCCTGGGATGTCCTATAGGTCCATGGGAGCACCCATGGGTGCTCAGAGTGCGTCCTGTGGGATCTGAAGGAGGTAATGGGGGTCCTTTGGGTGCTCTGCAGCACCCATGGGTGCTGATTGGGGTCGGATATAGGAACCCTGGAGGGTGTTTGGGTGCCTGGGATGTCCTATAGGTCCATGGGAGCACCCATGGGTGCTCAGAGTGCGTCCTCTGGGATCTGAAGGAGGTAATTGGGGTCCTTTGGGTGCTCTGCAGCACCCATGGGTGCAGATTGGGGTCGGATATAGGAACCCTGGAGGGTGTTTGGGTGCCTGGGATGTCCTATAGGTCCATGGGAGCACCCATGGGTGCTCAGAGTGCGTCTTGTGGGATCTCATGGTGGTAATTGGGGTCCTCTGGGTGCTCTGCAGCACCCATGGGTGCTTATTGGGGTCGGATATGGGAACCCTCGAGGGTGTTTGGGAGCCTGGGGTGCCCTATCAATCCATGGGAGCACCCATGGGTGCTCAGAGTGCGTCCTGTGGGATCTGAAGGAGGTAATGGGGGTCCTTTGGGTGCTCTGCAGCACCCATGGGTGCAGATTGGGGTCGGATATAGGAACCCTGGAGGGTGTTTGGGTGCCTGGGGTGCCCTATCAATCTATGGGAGCAGCCATGGGTGCTCAGAGTGCGTCCTGTGGGATCTCGAGGAGGTAATTGGGGTCCTTTGGGTGCTCTGCAGCACCCATGGGTGCTGATTGGGGTCGGATATAGGAACCCTCGAGGGTGTTTGGGTGCCTGGGCTGTCCTATAGGTCCATGGGAGCACTCAGAGTGCATCCTGTGGGATCTGAAGGAGGTAATGGGGGTCCTTTGGGTGCTCTGCAGCACCCATGGGTGCAGATTGGGGTCGGATATAGGAACCCTTGAGGGTGTTTGGGTGCCTGGGCTGTCCTATAGGTCCATAGGAGGACCTAGGACCTATGGGAGTGCGTCCTGTGGGATCTGTAGGAGGTAATTGGGGTCCTTTGGGTGCTCTGCAGCACCCATGGGTGCTGATTGGGGTCGGATATAGGAACCCTCGAGGGTGTTTGGGAGCCTGGGGTGCCCTATCAATCCATGGGAGCACCCATGGGTGCTCATAGTGCGTCCTGTGGGATCTCATGGAGGTAATGGGGGTCCTTTGGGTGCTCTGCAGCACCCATGGGTGCTGATTGGGGTCAGATATAGGAACCCTTGAGGGTGTTTGTGTGCCTGGGCTGTCCTGCAGCACCCATGGGTGCTCATAGAAGTGGCTTTCGGGATGTTGTGGGGTTGCCAGGTGCTCTCTTGGTGCACGGGAGCACCCATGGGTGCAGATTGGGGTCGGGTATAGGAACCCTGAGAGCTGTTTTTATGTCTGGGCTGTCCTGCAGCACCCATGGGTGCTCATAGATGTGGCTTTCGGGATGTTGTGGGGTTGCCAGGTGCTCTCTTGGTGCACGGGAGCACCCATGGGTGCAGATTGGGGTCGGATATAGGAACCCTGAGAGCTGTTCGTGTGCCTGGGCCGTCCTGCAGCACCCATGGGTGCTCATAGTGCGTCCTGTGGTATCTGAAGGAGGTAATGGGGGCCCTTTGGGTGCTCTGCAGCACCCATGGGTGCTGATTGGGGTCGGATATAGGAACCCTCGAGGGTGTTTGGGTGCCTGGGCTGTCCTATCGATCTATGGGAGCGCCCATGGGTGCTCATAGTGCGTCCTGTGGGATCTGAAGGAGGTAATGGGGGTCCTTTGGGTGCTCTGCAGCACCCATGGGTGCAGATTGGGGTCGGATATAGGAACCCTCGAGAGCTGTTTTTATGTCTGGGCTGTCCTGCAGCACCCATGGGTGCCCATAGATGTGGCTGTCGGGACGTTTTGGGGTTGCCAGGTGTTCTCTTGGTGCACGGGAGCACCCATGGGTGCTGATTGGGGTCGGATATAGGAACCCTGAGAGCTGTTTCTGTGCCTGGGCTGTCCTGCAGCACCCATGGGTGCTCATAGGAGTGGCTTTTGGGATGTTACAGGGTTGCCAGGTGCTCTCTTGGTGCACGGGAGCACCCATGGGTGCAGATTGGGGTCGGATATAGGAACCCTGAGAGCTGTTTGGGAACCTGGGCCGTCCTGCAGCACCCATGGCTGCTCATAGAACTGGCTTTCGGGATGTTGCGGGGTTGCCAGGTGCTCTCTTGGTGCACGGGAGCACCCATGGGTGCTGACCCCTTGCTCCCCCCCCCTCCAGGTGTACATGCACCTGCCTCAGACAGACAACAAGAAGAAGATCATCATCACGGAGGACGGGGAGTTTAAGGCCCTGCAGGAGTGGATCCTGGAGACGGACGGCGTCAGTCTGATGCGGGTGCTGAGCGAGAAGGACGTGGACCCGGTGCGCACCACCTCCAACGACATCGTCGAGATCTTCACCGTGAGTTGGGGGGTGTTGGGGTGACCCCACGGAGTCCTGGGTGTCAACCTTGGGTGTCCTCTGTAGGTGTTGGGGGTGGTCGTCAAGGGGTTGGGGTGACCCCACAGTGTGCTGGGTGTCAGCTGTGGGTGTCCTCTGTAGGTGTTGGGGGTGGTTGTGGGGTTTTGGGTTGTGAGGGTGTTGGGGTGACCCCACAATGTGCTGGGGTGTCAACCTTGGGTGTCCTCTGTAGGTGTTGGGGATGGTTGTGGGGTGTTGGGTTGTGAGGGTGTTGGGGTGACCCCACAATGTGCTGGGGTGTCAACCTTGGGTGTCCTCTGTAGGTGTTGGGGGTGGTCGTCAAGGGGTTGGGGTGACCCCGCAGTGTGCTGGGTGTCAGCTGTGGGTGTCCTCTGTAGGTGTTGGGGATGGTTGTGAGGGTTTTGGGGTGACTCTGCAGAGTTCCAGGTGTTGAGGATGGTTCTGGGGGTGTTGGGGTGACCCCACAGTGTGCTGGGTGTCAGCTGTGGGTGTCCTCTGTAGGTGTTGGGGATGGTTGTGGGGTGTTGGGGTGACCCCGCAGTGTGCTGGGTGTCAACCTTGGGTGTCCTCTGTAGGTGTTGGGGGTGGTCGTCAAGGGGTTGGGGTGACCCCGCAGTGTGCTGGGGTGCCAACCTTGGGTGTCCTCTGTAGGTGTTGGGGGTGGTCGTCAGGGTGTTGGGGTGACCCCGCAGCGTGCTGGGTGTCAGCTGTGGGTGTCCTCTGTAGGTGTTGGGGATGGTTGTGGGGTGTTGGGTTGTGAGGGTGTTGGGGTGACCCCACAATGTGCTGGGGTGTCAACCTTGGGTGTCCTCTGTAGGTGTTGGGAGTGGTTGTGGGGTGTTGGGGTGACCCCACAGTGTGTGGGGTGTCAGCTGTGGGTGTCCTCTGTAGGTGTTGGGGGTGGTTTTGGGGTGTTGGGTTGTGAGGGTGTTGGGGTGACCCCGCAGGGTGCGGGGTGTCAACCTTGGGTGTCATCTGTAGGTGTTGGGGGTGGTCGTCAGGGGGTTGGGGTGACCCCACAGTGTGCTGGGTGTCAACCTTGGGTGTTCTCTGTAGGTGTTGGGGATGGTTGTGGGGTGTTGGGGTGACTCTGCAGTGTTCCAGGTGTTGAGGATGGTTCTGGGGGTGTTGGGGTGACCCCACAGTGTGCTGGGTGTCAGCTGTGGGTGTCCTCTGTAGGTGTTGGGAGTGGTTGTGGGGTGTTGGGGTGACCCCACAGTGTGCTGGGGTGCCAACCTTGGGTGTCCTCTGTAGGTGTTGGGGGTGGTCATCAGGGGGTTGGGGTGACCCCGCAGTGTGCTGGGGTGCCAACCTTGGGTGTCCTCTGTAGCTGTTGGGGATGGTTGTGGGGTGTTGGGTTGTGAGGGTGTTGGGGTGACCCCACAGTGTGCTGGGGTGTCAACCTTGGGTGTCCTCTGTAGCTGTTGGGGATGGTTGTGGGGTGTTGGGTTGTGAGGGTGTTGGGGTGACCCCAGAGTGTGCGGGGTGTCAACCTTGGATGTCCTCTGTAGGTGTTGGGGGTGGTCGTCAGGGGGTTGGGGTGACCCCACAGTGTGCGGGGTGTCAGCTGTGGGTGTCCTCTGTAGGTGTTGGGGGTGGTCATGAGGGTGTTGGGTTGCGAGGGTGTTGGGGTGACCCCACAGTGTGCTGGGGTGTCAACCTTGGGTGTCCTCTGTAGGTGTTGGGGGTGGTCGTCAAGGGGTTGGGGTGACCCCACAGTGTGCGGGGTGTCAACCTTGGGTGTCCTCTGTAGGTGTTGGGGATGGTTGTGAGGGTTTTGGGGTGACTCTGCGGAGTTCCAGGTGTTGAGGATGGTTCTGGGGGTGTTGGGGTGACCCCGCAGTGTGCTGGGGTGCCAACCTTGGGTGTCCTCTGTAGGTGTTGGGGGTGTTCGTCAGGGGGGTGGGGTGACCCCACAGTGTGCGAGGTGTCAGCTGTGGGTGTCCTCTGTAGGTGTTGGGGATGGTTGTGGGGTGTTGGGTTGTGAGGGTGTTGGGGTGACCCCACAGTGTGCGGGGTGTCAGCTGTGGGTGTCCTCTGTAGGTGTTGGGGGTGGTTGTGAGGGTTTTGGGGTGACTCTGCAGAGTTCCAGGTGTTGAGGATGGTTCTGGGGGTGTTGGGGTGACCCCACAGTGTGCTGGGTGTCCACTGTGGGTGTCCTCTGTAGGTCTTGGGAGTGGTCGTCAGGGGGTTGGGGTGACCCCACAGTGTGCTGGGTGTCAACCTTGGGTGTCCTCTGTAGGTGTTGGGGGTGGTCATGAGGGTGTTGGGTTGTGAGGGTGTTGGGGTGACCCCACAATGTGCTGGGGTGTCAACCTTGGGTGTCCTCTGTAGGTGTTGGGGGTGGTCGTCAGGGGGTTGGGGTGACCCCGCAGTGTGCGGGGTGTCAGCTGTGGGTGTCCTCTGTAGGTGTTGGGGATGGTTGTGGGGTGTTGGGTTGTGAGGGTGTTGGGGTGACCCCACAATGTGCTGGGGTGTCAACCTTGGGTGTCCTCTGTAGGTGTTGGGAGTGGTTGTGGGGTGTTGGGGTGACCCCACAGTGTGTGGGGTGTCAGCTGTGGGTGTCCTCTGTAGGTGTTGGGGGTGGTCATGAGGGTGTTGGGTTGCGAGGGTGTTGGGGTGACCCCACAGTGTGTGGGGTGTCAACTGTGGGTGTCCTCTGTAGGTGTTGGGGATGGTTGTGAGGGTTTTGGGGTGACTCTGCAGAGTTCCAGGTGTTGAGGATGGTTCTGGGGGTGTTGGGGTGACCCCACGGAGTCCTGGGTGTCAACCTTGGGTGTCCTCTGTAGGTGTTGGGGGTGGTCGTCAGGGGGTTGGGGTGACCCCACAGTGTGCTGGGTGTCAGCTGTGGGTGTCCTCTGTAGGTGTTGGGGGTGGTCATGAGGGTGTTGGGTTGCGAGGGTGTTGGGGTGACCCCACAGTGTGCTGGGGTGTCAACCTTGGGTGTCCTCTGTAGGTGTTGGGGGTGTTCGTCAGGGGGGTGGGGTGACCCCACAGTGTGCGAGGTGTCAGCTGTGGGTGTCCTCTGTAGGTGTTGGGGATGGTTGTGGGGTGTTGGGTTGTGAGGGTGTTGGGGTGACCCCACAGTGTGCTGGGTGTCAACCTTGGGTGTCCTCTGTAGGTGTTGGGGGTGGTCGTCAGGGGGTTGGGGTGACCCCGCAGTGTGCGGGGTGTCAACCTTGGGTGTCCTCTGTAGGTGTTGGGGATGGTTGTGGGGTGTTGGGTTGTGAGGGTGTTGGGGTGACCCCACAATGTGCTGGGGTGTCAACCTTGGGTGTCCTCTGTAGGTGTTGGGGGTGGTCGTCAGGGGGTTGGGGTGACCCCACAGTGTGCGGGGTGTCAACCTTGGGTGTCCTCTGTAGGTGTTGGGGATGGTTGTGAGGGTTTTGGGGTGACTCTGCAGAGTTCCAGGTGTTGAGGATGGTTCTGGGGGTGTTGGGGTGACCCCATAGTGTGCTGGGGTGTCCACCTTGGGTGTCCTCTGTAGGTGTTGGGGGTGGTCGTCAAGGGGTTGGGGTGACCCCACAGTGTGCTGGGGTGCCAACCTTGGGTGTCCTCTGTAGGTGTTGGGGATGGTTGTGAGGGTTTTGGGGTGACTCTGCAGAGTTCCAGGTGTTGAGGATGGTTCTGGGGGTGTTGGGGTGACCCCACAGTGTGTGGGGTGTCAGCTGTGGGTGTCCTCTGTAGGTGTTGGGAGTGGTTGTGGGGTGTTGGGGTGACCCCACAGTGTGCTGGGGTGTCAACCTTGGGTGTCCTCTGTAGGTGTTGGGAGTGGTTGTGGGGTGTTGGGGTGACCCCACAGTGTGTGGGGTGTCAGCTGTGGGTGTCCTCTGTAGGTGTTGGGGATGGTTGTGAGGGTTTTGGGGTGACTCTGCAGAGTTCCAGGTGTTGAGGATGGTTCTGGGGGTGTTGGGGTGACCCCACAGTGTGCTGGGGTGTCAACTGTGGGTGTCCTCTGTAGGTCTTGGGAGTGGTCGTCAGGGTGTTGGGGTGACCCCACAGTGTGCGGGGTGTCAACTGTGGGTGTCCTCTGTAGGTGTTGGGGATGGTTGTGGGGTGTTGGGTTGTGAGGGTGTGAGGGTTTTGGGGTGACTCTGCGGAGTTCCAGGTGTTGAGGATGGTTCTGGGGGTGTTGGGGTGACCCCACAGTGTGCGGGGTGTCAACCTTGGGTGTCCTCTGTAGCTGTTGGGGATGGTTGTGGGGTGTTGGGTTGTGAGGGTGTTGGGGTGACCCCACAGTGTGCTGGGTGTCAACCTTGGGTGTCCTCTGTAGGTGTTGGGGATGGTTGTGAGGGTTTTGGGGTGACTCTGCAGAGTTCCAGGTGTTGAGGATGGTTCTGGGGGTGTTGGGGTGACCCCACAGTGTGCTGGGTGTCAGCTGTGGGTGTCCTCTGTAGGTGTTGGGAGTGGTTGTGGGGTGTTGGGGTGACCCCACAGTGTGCTGGGTGTCAACCTTGGGTGTCCTCTGTAGGTGTTGGGGATGGTTGTGAGGGTTTTGGGGTGACTCTGCAGAGTTCCAGGTGTTGAGGATGGTTCTGGGGGTGTTGGGGTGAACCCGCAGTGTGCGGGGTGTCAACCTTGGGTGTCCTCTGTAGGTGTTGAGAGTGGTTGTGGGGTGTTGGGGTGACCCCACAGTGTGCTGGGTGTCAACCTTGGGTGTCCTCTGTAGGTGTTGGGGGTGGTCGTCAAGGGGTTGGGGTGACCCCGCAGTGTGCGGGGTGTCAGCTGTGGGTGTCCTCTGTAGGTGTTGGGGATGGTTGTGGGGTGTTGGGTTGTGAGGGTGTTGGGGTGACCCCGCAGTGTGCGGGGTGTCAGCTGTGGGTGTCCTCTGTAGGTGTTGGGGATGGTTGTGGGGTGTTGGGTTGTGAGGGTGTTGGGGTGACCCCACAGTGTGCTGGGGTGTCAGCTGTGGGTGTCCTCTGTAGGTGTTGGGAGTGGTTGTGGGGTGTTGGGGTGACCCCACAGTGTGCTGGGTGTCAACCTTGGGTGTCCTCTGTAGGTGTTGGGGATGGTTGTGAGGGTTTTGGGGTGACTCTGCAGAGTTCCAGGTGTTGAGGATGGTTCTGGGGGTGTTGGGGTGACGCTACAGCGTTCCGGGTGTCACCTTCCATTAGGTGTTGGGGGACAGTCCTTGGGGTGTTGGGGTGACACTACAGTATTCCAGGTGTCACCTTCCATTAAGTGTTGGGGACAGTCCTTGGGCTGTTGGGGTGACCCTATAGCATTCCAGGTGTCCCCTTCCTTTAGGTGTTGGGGACAGTCCTTGGGGTGTTGGGGTGACACTACAGCATTCCAGGTGTCCCCTTCCATTAGGTGTTAGGGACAGTCCTTGGGGTATTGGGGTGCCCCTACAACGTTCCAGGTGTCCCCTTCCATTAGGTGTTGGGGACAGTCCTTGGGGTGTTGGGGTGACACTACAGCATTCCAGGTGTCCCCTTCCCTTAGGTGTTGGGGACAGTCCATGGGGTGTTGGGGTGACACTACAGCGTTCCAGTTGTCCCCTTCCATTAGGTATTGGGGGACAGTCCTTGAGATTTTGGGGTGACCCTACAGCATTCCAGGTGTCCCCTTCCATTAAGTGTTGGGGACAGTCCTTGGGAGTGTTGGGGTGACGCTACAGGGTTCCAGGTGTCCCCTTCCATTAGGTGTTGGGGACAGTCCTTGGGGTTGTTGGGGTGACACTACAGCATTCCAGTTGTCACCTTCTGTTAGGTGTTGGGGGATATGGGGACGGTTCTTGGGGTGTTGGGGTGACACTACAGCATTCCAGGTGTCCCCTTCCATTAAGTGTTGGGGACAGTCCATGGGGTGACCCTATAGCATTCCAGGTGTCCCCTTCCATTCGCTGTTGGGGGACAGTCCTTGGGGGTGTTGGGGTGACACTACAGCGTTCCAGTTGTCCCCTTCCATTCGGTGCTGGGGGACAGTCCTTGGGGTGTTGGGGTGACCCTACAGCGTTCCAGGTGTCCCCTTCCATTAAGTGTTGGGGACAGTCCATGGGGTGACCCTATAGCATTCCAGGTGTCCCCTTCCATTAGGTGTTGGGGACAGTCCATGGGGTGTTGGGGTGACCCTACAACGTTCCAGTTGTCACCTTCTGTTAGGTGTTGTGGGATATGGGGACGGTTCTTGGGGTGTTGGGGTGACACTACAGCATTCCAGGTGTCCCCTTCCATTAAGTGTTGGGGACAGTCCATGGGGTGACCCTATAGCATTCCAGGTGTCCCCTTCCATTAGGTGTTGGGGACAGTCCTTGGGGTTGTTGGGGTGACCCTACAACGTTCCAGGTGTCCCCTTTCATTAAGAGTTGGGGACAGTCCTTGGGGTTGTTGGGGTGCCCCTACAACGTTCCAGGTGTCCCCTTCCATTAAGTGTTGGGGACAGTCCATGGGGTGTTGGGGTGCCCCTACAATGTTCCAGTTGTCCCCTTCCATTAAGTGTTGGGGACAGTCCATGGGGTGACCCTATAGCATTCCAGGTGTCCCCTTCCATTAGCGGTTGGGGGACAGTCCTTGAGATTTTGGGGTGAATCTACAGCATTCCAGGTGTCCCCTTCCATTAGGTGTTGGGGGACAGTCCTTGGGGTGTTGGGGTGACCCTACAACGTTCCAGGTGTCCCCTTCCATTAGGTGTTGGGGACAGTCCTTGGGGTGTTGGGGTGCCCCTACAGCATTCCAGGTGTCCCCTTCCATTAAGTGTTGGGGACAGTCCATGGGGTGTTGGGGTGCCCCTACAATGTTCCAGTTGTCCCCTTCCATTAAGTGTTGGGGACAGTCCATGGGGTGACCCTATAGCATTCCAGGTGTCCCCTTCCATTAGGTGTTGGGGGACAGTCCTTGAGATTTTGGGGTGACCCTCCAACGTTCCAGTTGTCACCTTCTGTTAGGTGTTGGGGGATATGGGGACGGTTCTTGGGGTGTTGGGGTGACCCTACAACGTTCCAGTTGTCCCCTTCCATTAGGTGTTGGGGACAGTCCTTGGGAGTGTTGGGGTGCCCCTACAACGTTCCAGTTGTCCCCTTCCATTAAGTGTTGGGGACAGTCCATGGGGTGACCCTATAGCATTCCAGGTGTCCCCTTCCATTAGGTGTTGGGGACAGTCCATGGGGTGACCCTATAGCATTCCAGGTGTCCCCTTCCATTAAGTGTTGGGGACAGTCCATGGGGTGACCCTATAGCATTCCAGGTGTCCCCTTCCATTAGGTGTTGGGGACAGTCCTTGGGGTTGTTGGGGTGACGCTACAGGGTTCCAGTTGTCACCTTCTGTTAGGTGTTTGGGACGGTCTTTGGGGGTGTTGGGGTGACCCTACAGCATTCCAGTTGTCCCCTTCCATTCGGTGCTGGGGGACAGTCCTTGGGGTGTTGGGGTGCCCCTACAACGTTCCAGGTGTCCCCTTCCATTAAGTGTTGGGGACAGTCCTTGGGGTGTTGGGGTGACACTACAGCATTCCAGGTGTCACCTTCCATTAAGTGTTGGGGACAGTCCATGGGGTGACCCTATAGCATTCCAGGTGTCCCCTTCCATTCGCTGTTGGGGGACAGTCCTTGTGGGTGTTGGGGTGACCCTACAGCATTCCAGTTGTCCCCTTCCATTCGGTGCTGGGGACAGTCCATGGGGTGTTGGGGTGCCCCTACAACGTTCCAGTTGTCCCCTTCCATTAAGTGTTGGGGACAGTCCATGGGGTGACCCTATAGCATTCCAGGTGTCCCCTTCCATTAGGTGTTGGGGACAGTCCATGGGGTGACCCTATAGCATTCCAGGTGTCCCCTTCCATTAAGTGTTGGGGACAGTCCATGGGGTGACCCTATAGCATTCCAGGTGTCCCCTTCCATTAAGTGTTGGGGACAGTCCTTGTGGGTGTTGGGGTGACCCTACAGCATTCCAGTTGTCACCTTCTGTTAGGTGTTGGGGGATATGGGGACGGTTCTTGGGGTGTTGGGGTGACGCTACAGCATTCCAGTTGTCCCCTTCCATTAAGTGTTGGGGACAGTCCATGGGGTGACCCTATAGCATTCCAGGTGTCCCCTTCCATGAAGAGTTGGGGACAGTCCATGGGGTGTTGGGGTGACACTACAGCGTTCCAGTTGTCCCCTTCCATTCGGTGCTGGGGGACAGTCCTTGGGGTGTTGGGGTGACCCTACAGCGTTCCAGGTGTCCCCTTCCATTAAGTGTTGGGGACAGTCCATGGGGTGACCCTATAGCATTCCAGGTGTCCCCTTCCATTAGGTGTTGGGGGACAGTCCTTGGGGTTGTTGGGGTGACGCTACAGGGTTCCAGTTGTCACCTTCTGTTAGGTGTTTGGGACGGTCTTTGGGAGTGTTGGGGTGCCCCTACAACGTTCCAGGTGTCCCCTTCCATTAAGTGTTGGGGACAGTCCTTGGGGTGTTGGGGTGCCCCTACAACGTTCCAGTTGTCCCCTTCCATTAAGTGTTGGGGACAGTCCATGGGGTGACCCTATAGCATTCCAGGTGTCCCCTTCCATTAGGTGTTGGGGACAGTCCTTGGGGTGTTGGGGTGCCCCTACAACGTTCCAGGTGTCCCCTTCCATTAAGAGTTGGGGACAGTCCTTGGGGTTGTTGGGGTGACACTACAGGGTTCCAGTTGTCACCTTCTGTTAGGTGTTTGGGGCGGTCTTTGGGGGTGTTGAGGTGACCCTACAGCATTCCAGTTGTCCCCTTCCATTAAGTGTTGGGGACAGTCTATGGGGTGACCCTATAGCATTCCAGGTGTCCCCTTCCATTAGGTGTTGGGGACAGTCCATGGGGTGACCCTATAGCATTCCAGGTGTCCCCTTCCATTCGGTGTTGGGGACAGTCCTTGGGGTGTTGGGGTGCCCCTACAACGTTCCAGGTGTCCCCTTCCATTAAGAGTTGGGGACAGTCCTTGGGGTTGTTGGGGTGACCCTACAGCATTCCAGTTGTCCCCTTCCAGTAAGTGTTGGGGACAGTCTATGGGGTGACCCTATAGCATTCCAGGTGTCCCCTTCCATTAGGTGTTGGGGGACAGTCCTTGAGATTTTGGGGTGACACTACAGCATTCCAGGTGTCCCCTTCCATTAAGTGTTGGGGACAGTCCATGGGGTGACCCTATAGCATTCCAGGTGTCCCCTTCCATTAGGTGTTGGGGACTGTCCTTGAGATTTTGGGGTGACACTACAGCATTCCAGCTGTCCCCTTCCATTAAGTGTTGGGGACAGTCCATGGGGTGACCCTATAGCATTCCAGGTGTCCCCTTCCATTAGGTGTTGGGGACTGTCCTTGAGATTTTGGGGTGACACTACAGCATTCCAGCTGTCCCCTTCCATTCGGTGCTGGGGGACAGTCCTTGGGGTGTTGGGGTAACCCTACAACGTTCCAGGTGTCCCCTTCCATTAAGTGTTGGGGACAGTCCATGGGGTGACCCTATAGCATTCCAGTTGTCCCCTTCCATTCGGTGCTGGGGGACAGTCCTTGGGGTGTTGGGGTGCCCCTACAACGTTCCAGTTGTCATCTTCCATTAAGTGTTGGGGACAGTCCATGGGGTGACCCTATAGCATTCCAGGTGTCCCCTTCCATTAAGTGTTGGGGACAGTCCTTGTGGGTGTTGGGGTGACCCTACAGCATTCCAGTTGTCCCCTTCCATTAAGTGTTGGGGACAGTCCATGGGGTGACCCTATAGCATTCCAGGTGTCCCCTTCCATTAGGTGTTGGGGACAGTCCATGGGGTGACCCTATAGCATTCCAGGTGTCACCTTCCACCAGGTGTTGGGGGACAGTCCTTGGGGTTTTGGAGTGACACTACAACGTTCCAGTTGTCCCCTTCCATTAAGTGTTGGGGACAGTCCATGGGGTGACCCTATAGCATTCCAGGTGTCCCCTTCCATTAGGTGTTGGGGGACAGTCCTTGGGGTGTTGGGGTGCCCCTACAAGGTTCCAGGTGTCCCCTTCCATTAAGTGTTGGGGACAGTCCATGGGGTGTTGGGGTGACACTACAACGTTCCAGTTGTCCCCTTCCATTAGGTGTTGGGGACAGTCCATGGGGTGTTGGGGTGACCCTACAACGTTCCAGGTGTCCCCTTCCATTAAGTGTTGGGGACAGTCCTTGGAGTTGTTGGGGTGACGCTACAGGGTTCCAGTTGTCACCTTCTGTTAGGTGTTTGGGACGGTCTTTGGGGGTGTTGGGGTGACCCTACAGCATTCCAGTTGTCCCCTTCCATTAAGTGTTGGGGACAGTCCATGGGGTGACCCTATAGCATTCCAGGTGTCCCCTTCCATTAGGTGTTGGGGACAGTCCATGGGGTGTTGGGGTGCCCCTACAATGTTCCAGTTGTCCCCTTCCATTAAGTGTTGGGGACAGTCCATGGGGTGACCCTATAGCATTCCAGGTGTCCCCTTCCATTAGGTGTTGGGGGACAGTCCTTGGGGTGTTGGGGTGACACTACAACGTTCCAGTTGTCCCCTTCCATTAAGTGTTGGGGGACAGTCCTTGGGGTGTTGGGGTAACCCTACAACGTTCCAGGTGTCCCCTTCCATTAAGTGTTGGGGACAGTCTATGGGGTGACCCTATAGCATTCCAGGTGTCCCCTTCCATTAGGGGACAGTCCTTGAGATTTTGGGGTGCCCCTACAACGTTCCAGTTGTCACCTTCTGTTAGGTGTTGGGGGATATGGGGACGGTTCTTGGGGTGTTGGGGTGCCCCTACAACGTTCCAGTTGTCCCCTTCCATTAAGTGTTGGGGACAGTCCATGGGGTGACCCTATAGCATTCCAGGTGTCCCCTTCCATTAGGTGTTGGGGACTGTCCTTGAGATTTTGGGGTGACACTACAGCATTCCAGGTGTCCCCTTCCATTAAGTGTTGGGGACAGTCCATGGGGTGACCCTATAGCATTCCAGGTGTCCCCTTCCATTAGGTGTTGGGGACAGTCCATGGGGTGACCCTATAGCATTCCAGGTGTCCCCTTCCACCAGGTGTTGGGGACTGTCCTTGAGATTTTGGGGTGACACTACAGCATTCCAGGTGTCCCCTTCCATTAAGTGTTGGGGACAGTCCATGGGGTGACCCTATAGCATTCCAGGTGTCCCCTTCCATTAGGTGTTGGGGACTGTCCTTGAGATTTTGGGGTGACACTACAGCATTCCAGGTGTCCCCTTCCATTAAGTGTTGGGGACAGTCCATGGGGTGACCCTATAGCATTCCAGGTGTCCCCTTCCATTAGGTGTTGGGGACAGTCCATGGGGTGACCCTATAGCATTCCAGGTGTCCCCTTCCACCAGGTGTTGGGGACTGTCCTTGAGATTTTGGGGTGACACTACAGCATTCCAGGTGTCCCCTTCCATTAAGTGTTGGGGACAGTCCATGGGGTGACCCTATAGCATTCCAGGTGTCCCCTTCCATTAGGTGTTGGGGACTGTCCTTGAGATTTTGGGGTGACACTACAGCATTCCAGGTGTCCCCTTCCATTAAGTGTTGGGGACAGTCCATGGGGTGACCCTATAGCATTCCAGGTGTCCCCTTCCACCAGGTGTTGGGGACTGTCCTTGAGATTTTGGGGTGACACTACAGCATTCCAGCTGTCCCCTTCCATTAAGTGTTGGGGACAGTCCATGGGGTGACCCTATAGCATTCCAGGTGTCCCCTTCCATTAGCTGTTGGGACATTCCTCCAGCGGTTGGTGTGGAGTGACACCGCAGCCTTCCAGGTGTCCCCCCTCCGGCTGTTGGGGTGACGTTGTCCCCCCCCCCCCCCTTTCCTGTGCAGGTGTTGGGCATCGAGGCGGTGCGGAAGGCTCTGGAGCGGGAGCTGTACCACGTCATCTCCTTCGATGGTTCCTACGTCAACTACCGTCACCTGGCCCTGCTGTGCGACACCATGACGTCCCGTGGGCACCTGATGGCCATCACCCGGCACGGCGTCAACCGGCAGGACACCGGGCCGCTCATGAAGTGCTCCTTCGAGGAGACGGTCGGTGGGGGGGGTTTGGGGGGTGTTGTGGGGGGGTTTAGAGGGTGTTTAGGG
The DNA here is from genome assembly GCF_016699485.2 of Gallus gallus. Classification (NCBI taxonomy): domain Eukaryota; kingdom Metazoa; phylum Chordata; class Aves; order Galliformes; family Phasianidae; genus Gallus; species Gallus gallus. The sequence goes on along the minus strand of NW_024096011.1, from coordinate 187,724 downwards.
GAGTTTGTAGGCTGTTTGGGGGTGTTTATGGGGTGTTGTTGGGGTTTAGGGGGTGTTGGGGGTGTTGTTGGGGTGTTGGCGGTGTTTATAGGGTGTTCAGGGGGTGTTTATGGGTGTAGTTGGGGTTTAGGGGGTGTTGTTGGGGTTTAGGGGGTGTTTGGGGGGTGTTTGGGGGGTGTTGCTGGGGTGTTGTTGGGGTTTAGGGGGTGTTGTGGGGTGTGGTTGGGGTTTAGGGGGTGTTGTTGGGGTTTAGGGTGTGTTTAGGGGGTGTTGTGGGGTGTAGTTGGGGTTTAGGGGGTGTTTAGGGGGTGTTGTGTGGTGTTTAGAGGGTGTTGGGGGTGTTGTTGGGGTTTAGGGGGTGTTTAGGGGGTGTTGTGGGGTGTTTATAGGGTATTTAGGGGGTGTTCATGGGTGTAGTTGGGGTTTAGGGGGTGTTCGGGGGTGTTTATAGGGTATTTAGGGGGTGTTTATGGGTGTAGTTGGGGTTTAGGGGGTGTTCGGGGGTGTTTGGGGGGTGTTGGGGGGTGTTTATAGGGTGGTTAGGGGGGTGTTGGGGGGGTGTTGTTGGGGTTTTGGGGGCGTTGGGGGGTGTTTATGGGGTGTTGTTGGGGTTTAGGGGGTGTTGTTGGGTGTGGTTGGGGTGTTGGCGGTGTTTAGGGGGTGTTTAGGGGGTGTTTATGGGTGTAGTTGGGGTTTAGGGGTGTTTATAGGGTGTTGTGGGGTGTTTATGGGGTGTTGTTGGGGTTTATGGGGTGTTGTGGGGTGTTTGGGGGGTGTTTATGGGGTGTTGTTGGGGTTTAGGGGGTGTTTGGGGGGTGTTTATGGGTGTAGTTGGGGTTTAGGGGGTGTGGTGGGGTGTGGTGGGGTGTTGTTGGGGTTTAGGGGGTGTTGGGAGGTGTGGTTGGGGTGTTGGGGGGTGTTGTTGGGGTGTTGGCGGTGTTTAGGGGGTGTTTGGGGGGGTGTTTATGGGTGTAGTTGGGGTTTAGGGGGTGTTGTTGGGGTTTAGGGGGTGTTTGGGGGGTGTTTGGGGGGTGTTGCTGGGGTGTTGTTGGGGTTTAGGGGGTGTTGTGGGGTGTGGTTGGGGTGTTGGGGGGTGTTGTTGGGGTTTAGGGTGTGTTTAGGGGGTGTTGTGGGGTGTTTATAGGGTGTTTAGGGGGTGTTTATGGGTGTAGTTGGGGTTTAGGGGGTGTTCGGGGGTGTTTGGGGGGTGTTGGGGGGTGTTTATGGGTGTTGTTGGGGTGTTGGGGGGGGTGTTGTTGAGGTTTTGGGGGTGTTGGGGGGTGTTTGGGGGGTGTTTATGGGTGTTGTTGGGGTGTTGGGGGGTGTTGGGGGGATGTTGTTGAGGTTAAGGGGGTGTTGTGGGGTGTTTATGGGTGTTGTTGGGGTTTACGTGGTGTTTAGGGGGTGTTTGGGGGGTGTTTATAGGGTGGTTAGGGGGGTGTTGTGGGGTGTGGTTGGGGTGTTGGGGGGTGTTGTTGGGGTTTAGGGTGTGTTTACGGGGTGTTGGGGGGTGTTTATAGGGTATTTAGGGGGTGTTTAGGGGGTGTTGTTGGGGTTTAGGGGGTGTTTGGGGGTGTGGTGGGGTGTTGCTGGGGTGTTGTTGGGGTTTAGGGGGTGTTGGGGGGTGTTTATGGGGTGTTGGGGGGTTTAGGGGGTGTTGTTGGGGTGTTTAGGGGGTGTTGTTGGGGTGTTGGCGGTGTTTAGGGGGTGTTTAGGGGGTGTTTATGGGTGTAGTTGGGGTTTAGGGGTTGTTGTTGGGGTTTAGGGGGTGTTTGGGGGGTGTTTGGGGGGGTGTTTATGGGGTGTTGGGGTTTAGAGGGTGTTTAGGGGGAGTTTATAGGCTGTTTGGGGGTGTTTATGGGTGTTGTTGGGGTTTAGGGGGTGTTGGGGGGTGTTTATGGGTGTTGTTGGGGTGTTGCTGGGGTGTTGTTCGGGTTTAGGGGGTGTTGGGGGGTGTTTAGGGGGTGTTGGGGGGTGTTTGGGGGGTGTTTATGGGTGTAGTTGGGGTTTAGGGGGTGTTGTTGGGGTGTTGGCGGTGTTGGGGGGGTGTTTAGGGGGTGTTTATGGGTGTAGTTGGGGTTTAGGGGGTGTTTAGGGGGTGTGGTGGGGTGTGGTGGGGTGTTGTTGGGGTTTAGGGTGTGTTTAGGGGGTGTTGTGGGGTGTTTATAGGGTATTTAGGGGGTGTTTATGGGTGTAGTTGGGGTTTAGGGGGTGTTCGGGGGTGTTTGGGGGGTGTTGGGGGGTGTTTATAGGGTGGTTAGGGGGGTGTTGGGGGGGTGTTGTTGGGGTTTTGGGGGCGTTGGGGGGTGTTTATGGGGTGTAGTTGGGGTTTAGGGGGTGTTGGGGGGTGTGGTTGGGGTGTTGGGGGGTGTTGTTGGGGTTTAGGGTGTGTTTAGGGGGTGTTGTGGGGTGTTTATAGGGTGTTTAGGGGGTGTTTATGGGTGTAGTTGGGGTTTAGGGGTGTTTATAGGGTGTTCATGGGTGTTGTTGGGGTTTACGGGGTGTTGGGGGGTGTTTGGGGGATGTTCATGGGTGTTGTTGGGGTTTAGGGGGTGTTTGGGGGGTGTTTGGGGGGGTGTTTATGGGGTGTTGTTGGGGTTTAGGGGGTGTTGTTGGGGTGTTGGTGGTGTTTAGGGGGTGTTTATAGGGTGTTGTTGGGGTTTAGGGGTTTAGGGGGTGTTTATGGGGTGTTGTTGGGGTTTAGGGGGTGTTGTGGGGTGTTCTATGGGTGTTGTTGCGGTTTAGGGGGTGTTTAGGGGGTGTTGGGAGGTGTTTATAGGGTGTTTGGGGGGTGTTTATGGGGTGTTGTTGGGGTTTAGGGGGTGTTGTGGGGTGTTTAGGGGGTGTTGTGGGGTGTTTATGGGTGTTGTTGGGGTTTAGGGGGGTTTAGGGGGTTTTTGGGGGGTGTTTAGGGGGTGTTGTGGGGTGTTTATGGGTGTTGTTGGGGTTTATGGGGTGTTTAGGGGGTGTTGTGGGGTGTTTATAGGGTGTTTGGGGGGTGTTGTGGGTGTAGTTGGGGTTTAGGGGGTGTTGTGGGGTGTTGCTGGGGTGTTGTTGGGGTTTAGGGGGTGTTGCTGGGGTTTAGGGGGTGTTGGGGGGTTGTTTGTGAGATGTTTAGGGGGGTTTGGGGGTCACCCCCCCATTTCTATGGTCGGGACGCCATTTCTTGTGTCGGGATGCCAGGTTTTGGGGTCTCCCCCCCCATTTCTGGTGTTGGGATGCCAGGTTTTGGGTCTCCCCCCCCATTTCTGGTGTCAGGATGCCAGGTTTTGGGGTCTCCCCCCCCCATTTCTGGTGTCAGGATGCCAGGTTTTGGGGTCTCCCCCCTATTTCTATGGTCGGGACGCCAGGTTTGGGGTCACCCCCCCAATTTCTGGGGTCGGGATGCCAGGTTTTGGGGTCACCCCCCCATTTCTGGTGTCGGGATGCAAGTTTTTGGGGTCTCCCCCCCATTTCTGGGGTCGGGATGCCAGGTTTTGGCGTCTCCCCCCCATCTTTATGGTCAGGACACCAGTTTTGGGGTCTCCCCCCCCCATTTCTGGGATTGGGACACCATTTCTGGGGTTGGGATGCCAGGTTTTGGGGTCTCCCCCCCATTTCTGGTGTCGGGATGCCAGGTTTTGGGGTCTCCCCCCCATTTCTGGGGTCGGGATGCCAGGTTTTGGGGTCTCCCCCCCATCTTTATGGTCAGGACACCAGTTTTGGGGTCTCCCCCCCCCATTTCTGGGATTGGGACACCATTTCTGGGGTTGGGATGCCAGGTTTTGGGGTCTCCCCCCCATTTCTGGTGTCGGGATGCCAGGTTTTGGGGTCTCCCCCCCATTTCTGGGGTCGGGATGCCAGGTTTTGGGGTCTCCCCCCCATCTTTATGGTCAGGACGCCAGTTTTGGGGTCTCCCCCCCCCATTTCTGGGATTGGGACACCATTTCTGGGGTTGGGATGCCAGGTTTTGGGGTCTCCCCCCCTTCCTGTGGTTGGGATGCCAGGTTTTGGGGTCACCCCCCTGTTTCTATGGTCGGGATGCCAGGTTTTGGGGTCTCCCCCCCCATTTCTGGGGTCAGGACACCAGTTTTGGGGTCACCCCCCCCATTTCTGGTGTCGCGATGCCAGGTTTTAGGGTCCCCACCCCCATGTCGGGGGTCGGGATGCCAGGTTTTGGGGTCTCCCCCCCATTTCTTGTGTCGGGATGCCAGGTTTTGGGGTCTTCCCCCCCATTTCTGGTCTCAGAATGCCGGTTTTGGGATCACCCCCCCCATTTCTGGTGTCGCGATGCCAGGTTTTGGGGTCTCCCCCCCCATTTCTGGGATTGGGACAATATTTCTGGTGTTGGGATGCCAGGTTTTAGGGTCCCCACCCCCATTTCTGGGGTCAGGATGCCAGGTTTGGGGGTCTCCCCCCTATTTCTATGGTCGGGACGCCAGGTTTGGGGTCACCCCCCCCATTTCTTGTGTCGGGATGCCAGGTTTTGGGGTCACCCCCCTATTTCTATGGTCGGGATGCCAGGTTTTGGGGTCACCCCCCCCTTCCTGTGGTCGGGATGCCAGGTTTTGGGGTCTCCCCCCCTATTTCTTATGTCGGGATGCCAGGTTTTGGGGTCTCCCTCCCCCATTTCTGGCATTGGGACACCATTTCTGGGCTTGGGATGCCAGGTTTTAGGTTCCCCACCCCCATTTCTGGGGTCGGGATGCCAGGTTTTGGGGTCTCCCCCCCATCTTTATGGTCAGGACGCCAGTTTTGGGGTCTCCCCCCCCATTTCTGGTCTCAGAATGCCAGTTTTGGGGTCACCCCCCCATTTCTGGGGTCAGGATGCCAGGTTTTGGGGTCACCCCCCTATTTCTATGGTCGGGATGCCAGGTTTTGGGGTCTCCCCCCCTTCCTGTGATCGGGACGCCAGGTTTGGGGTCACCCCCCCCTTCCTGTGGTCGGGATGCCAGGTTTTGGGGTCACCCCCCTATTTCTATGGTTGGAATGCCAGGTTTTGGGATCTCCCCCCCCATTTCTGGCATTGGGACACCATTTCTGGGCTTGGGATGCCGGGTTTTAGGTTCCCCACCCCCATTTCTGGGGTCGGGATGCCAGGTTTTGGGGTCTCCCCCCCATCTTTATGGTCAGGACGCCAGTTTTGGGGTCACCCCCCCATTTCTGGTGTCGCGATGCCAGGTTTTAGGGTCCCCACCCCCATTTCTGGGGTCGGGATGCCGGGTTTTGGGGTCTCCCCCCCCCATTTCTGGCATTGGGACACCATTTCTGGGGTTGGGATGCCAGGTTTTGGGGTCTCCTCCCCCCATTTCTTGTGTCGGGATGCCAGGTTTTGGGGTCACCCCCCCCTTCCTGTGGTCGGGATGCCAGGTTTTGGGGCTCCCCACCCCCCCCCCTATTTCTGGTGTTGGGATGCCAGGTTTTGGGGTCTCCCCCCCATCTTTATGGTCAGGACGCCAGTTTTGGGGTCTCCCCCCCCATTTCTGGTCTCAGAATGCCAGTTTTGGGGTCACCCCCCCATTTCTGGGGTCAGGATGCCAGGTTTTGGGGTCACCCCCCTATTTCTATGGTCGGGATGCCAGGTTTTGGGGTCTCCCCCCCTTCCTGTGATCGGGACGCCAGGTTTGGGGTCACCCCCCCCTTCCTGTGGTCGGGATGCCAGGTTTTGGGGTCACCCCCCTATTTCTATGGTTGGAATGCCAGGTTTTGGGGTCTCCCCCCCCATTTCTGGCATTGGGACACCATTTCTGGGCTTGGGATGCCAGGTTTTAGGTTCCCCACCCCCATTTCTGGGGTCAGGATGCCAGGTTTTGGGGTCACCCCCCCATATCTATGGTCGGGATGCCAGGTTTTGGGGTCACCCCCCTATTTCTATGGTTGGAATGCCAGGTTTTGGGGTCTCCCCCCCATCTTTATGGTCAGGACGCCAGTTTTGGGGTCTCCCCCCCCATTTCTGGTCTCAGAATGCCAGTTTTGGGGTCACCCCCCCATTTCTGGGGTCAGGATGCCAGGTTTTGGGGTCACCCCCCTATTTCTATGGTCGGGATGCCAGGTTTTGGGGTCTCCCCCCCTTCCTGTGATCGGGACGCCAGGTTTGGGGTCACCCCCCCCTTCCTGTGGTCGGGATGCCAGGTTTTGGGGTCTCCCCCTCATCTTTATGGTCAGGACGCCAGTTTTGGGGTCTCCCCCCCCCATTTCTGGGATTGGGACACCATTTCTGGGGTCGGGATGCCAGGTTTTGGGGTCACCCCCCTATTTCTATGGTTGGGATGCCAGGTTTTGGGGTCACCCCCCCCTTCCTGTGGTCGGGATGCCAGGTTTTGGGGTCTCCCCCCCTATTTCTGGTGTTGGGATGCCAGGTTTTGGGGTCTCCCCCCCCCATTTCTATGGTCGGGACGCCATTTCTTGTGTCGGGATGCCAGGTTTTGGGGTCACCCCCCTATTTCTATGGTCGGGATGCCAGATTTTAGGGTCCCCACCCCCATTTCTGGGGTTGGGATGCCAGGTTTTGGGGTCTCCCCCCCATCTTTATGGTCAGGACGCCAGTTTTGGGGTCTCCCCCCCCCATTTCTGGCATTGGGACACCATTTCTGGGGTCGGGATGCCAGGTTTTGGGGTCACCCCCCCCATTTCAGGTGTCGAGATGCCAGGTTTTGGGGTCACCCCCCTATTTCTATGGTCGGGATGCCAGGTTTTGGGGTCTCCCCCCTATTTCTATGGTCGGGATGCCAGGTTTTGGGGTCACCCCCCTATTTCTATGGTTGGAATGCCAGGTTTTGGGGTCTCCCCCCCATCTTTATGGTCAGGACGCCAGTTTTGGGGTCTCCCCCCCCATTTCTGGTCTCAGAATGCCAGTTTTGGGGTCACCCCCCCATTTCTGGGGTCAGGATGCCAGGTTTTGGGGTCACCCCCCCATTTCTGGTGTTGGGATGCCAGGTTTTGGGGCTCCCCCCCCATATTTCTGGGGTCCGGACACCAGTTTTGGGGTCACCCCCCCATTTCAGGTGTCGGGATGCCAGGTTTTGGGGTCTCCCCCCCCATTTCTGGGATTGGGACACCATTTCTGGGCTTGGGATGCCGGGTTTTAGGTTCCCCACCCCCATTTCTGGGGTCGGGATGCCAGCTTTTGTGGTCTCCCCCCCTTCCTGTGGTTGGGATGCCAGGTTTTGGGGTCACCCCCCTATTTCTATGGTCGGGATGCCAGGTTTTGGGGTCCCCACCCCCCCTATTTCTATGGTCGGGACGCCATTTCTTGTGTCGGGATGCCAGGTTTTGGGGTCTCCCACCCATCTTTATGGTCAGGACGCCAGTTTTGGGGTCTCCCCCCCCATTTCTGGGATTGGGACACCATTTCTGGTGTCGGGATGCCAGGTTTTGGGGTCACCCCCCTATTTCTATGGTCGGGATGCCAGGTTTTGGGGTCACCCCCCCCTTCCTGTGGTCGGGATGCCAGGTTTTGGGGTCTCCCCCCCTATTTCTTATGTTGGGATGCCAGGTTTTGGGGTCCCCACCCCCCCTATTTCTATGGTCGGGATGCCATTTCTTGTGTCGGGATGCCAGGTTTTGGGGTCACCCCCCCCTTCCTGTGGTCGGGATGCCAGGTTTTGGGGCTCCCCACCCCCCCCCCTATTTCTGGTGTTGGGATGCCAGGTTTTGGGGTCTCCCCCCCCATTTCTGGGGTCAGGTCACCAGTTTTGGGGTCCCCCCCTATTTCTGGGGTCAGGATGCCAGGTTTTGGGGTCACCCTCCCCATTTCTTGTGTCAGGATGCCAGGTTTTGGGGTCTCCCCCCCCATTTCTGGCATTGGGACACCATTTCTGGGCTCGGGATGCCAGGTTTTAGGTTCCTCACCCCCATTTCTGGGGTCGGGATGCCAGGTTTTGGGGTCTACCCCCCATTTCTGGTCTCAGAATGCCAGTTTTGGGGTCACCCCCCCATTTCTGGGGTCAGGATGCCAGGTTTTGGGGTCTCCCCCCCCATTTTTGGGGTCAGAACTCCATGTTTTGGGGCTCCCCACACCCCCCTCCCCTATTTCCGGGGTCAGGATGCCAGGGTTTGGGGTCTCCCCCCCTTCCTGTGGTCGGGATGCCAGGTTTTGGGGTCTCCCCCCCATCTTTATGGTCAGGACGCCAGTTTTGGGGTCTCCCCCCCTTCCTGTGATCGGGACGCCAGGTTTGGGGTCACCCCCCCCCTTCCTGTGATCGGGACGCCAGGTTTTGGGGTCACCCCCCTATTTCTATGGTCGGGACGCCATTTCTGGTGTCGGGATGCCAGATTTTGGGGTCTCCCCCTCATCTTTATGGTCAGGACGCCAGTTTTGGGGTCTCCCCCCCCCATTTCTGGCATTGGGACACCATTTCTGGGCTTGGGATGCCAGGTTTTAGGTTCCCCACCCCCATTTCTGGGGTCAGGATGCCAGGTTTTGGGGTCTACCCCCCATTTCTGGTCTCAGAATGCCAGTTTTGGGGTCACCCCCCCATTTCTGGGGTCAGGATGCCAGTTTTGGGGTCACCCCCCCATTTCTGGGGTCAGGATGCCAGGTTTTGGGGTCACCCCCCTATTTCTATGGTCGGGACGCCAGGTTTTGGGGCTACCCACCCCCCCCCCTATTTCCGGGGTCAGGATGCCAGGTTTTGGGGTCTCCCCCCCCATTTCTGGGGTCAGGTCACCAGTTTTGGGGTCCCCCCCTATTTCTGGGGTCAGGATGCCAGGTTTTGGGGTCACCCTCCCCATTTCTTGTGTCAGGATGCCAGGTTTTGGGGTCTCCCCCCCCATTTCTGGCATTGGGACACCATTTCTGGGCTTGGGATGCCAGGTTTTAGGTTCCCCACCCCCATTTCTGGGGTCAGGATGCCAGGTTTTGGGGTCTACCCCCCATTTCTGGTCTCAGAATGCCAGTTTTGGGGTCACCCCCCCATTTCTGGGGTCAGGATGCCAGGTTTTGGGGTCACCCCCCTATTTCTATGGTCGGGACGCCAGGTTTTGGGGCTACCCACCCCCCCCCCTATTTCCGGGGTCAGGATGCCAGGTTTTGGGGTCTCCCCCCCCATTTTTGGGGTCAGAACGCCATGTTTTGGGGCTCCCCACCCCCCCCTCCCCTATTTCCGGGGTCAGGATGCCAGGTTTTGGGGTCTCCCCCCCTATTTCTTATGTCGGGATGCCAGGTTTTGGGGTCTCCCCCCCCATTTCTGGCATTGGGACACCATTTCTGGGCTTGGGATGCCAGGTTTTAGGTTCCCCACCCCCATTTCTGGGGTCGGGATGCCAGGTTTTGGGGTCTCCCCCCCTCATTTCTGTGGTCAGAATGCTGGTTTTGGGGTCTTAACCCCCATTTCTGGGGTCGGGACGCCAGGTTTTGGGGTCTCCCCCCCCATTTTTGGGGTCAGAACGCCATGTTTTGGGGCTCCCCACCCCCCCCCTCCCCTATTTCCGGGGTCGGGATGCCAGGTTTTGGGGTCTCCCCCCCTTCCTGTGATCGGGACGCCAGGTTTGGGGTCACCCCCCCCTTCCTGTGGTCGGGATGCCAGGTTTTGGGGTCTCCCTCCCCATTTCTTGTGTCAGGATGCCAGGTTTTGGGGTCTCCCCCCCCATTTCTGGCATTGGGACACCATTTCTGGGCTCAGAATGCCAGGTTTTAGGTTCCCCACCCCCATTTCTGGGGTCGGGATGCCAGGTTTTGGGGTCTACCCCCCATTTCTGGTCTCAGAATGCCAGTTTTGGGGTCACCCCCCCATTTCTGGGGTCAGGATGCCAGGTTTTGGGGTCTCCCCCCCCATTTTTGGGGTCAGAACTCCATGTTTTGGGGCTCCCCACCCCCCCCTCCCCTATTTCCGGGGTCAGGATGCCAGCTTTTGTGGTCTCCCCCCCTTCCTGTGGTTGGGATGCCAGGTTTTGGGGTCACCCCCCTATTTCTATGGTCGGGATGCCAGGTTTTGGGGTCCCCACCCCCCCTATTTCTATGGTCGGGACGCCATTTCTGGTGTCGGGATGCCAGATTTTGGGGTCTCCCCCCCATCTTTATGGTCAGGACGCCAGTTTTGGGGTCACCCCCCCCTTCCTGTGGTCGGGATGCCAGGTTTTGGGGTCTCCCCCCCTATTTCTTATGTCGGGATGCCAGGTTTTGGGGTCTCACCCCCCCATTTCTGGCATTGGGACACCATTTCTGGGGTCGGGATGCCAGGTTTTGGGGTCTCCCCCCCTTCCTGTGGTTGGGATGCCAGGTTTTGGGGTCACCCCCCTATTTCTATGGTTGGGATGCCAGGTTTTGGGGCTACCCACCCCCCCCTATTTCCGGGGTCAGGATGTCAGGTTTTGGGGTCTCCCCCCCCATTTCTGGCATTGGGACACCATTTCTGGGGTCGGGATGCCAGGTTTTGGGGTCACCCCCCCCATTTCAGGTGTCGAGATGCCAGGTTTTGGGGTCACCCCCCTATTTCTATGGTCGGGATGCCAGGTTTTGGGGTCACCCCCCTATTTCTATGGTCGGGATGCCAGGTTTTGGGGCTACCCACCCCCCCCCCTATTTCCGGGGTCAGGATGCCAGGTTTTGGGGTCTCCCCCCCCCATTTCTGGCATTGGGACACCATTTCTGGGCTTGGGATGCCAGGTTTTAGGTTCCCCACCCCCATTTCTGGGGTCAGGATGCCAGGTTTTGGGGTCTACCCCCCATTTCTGGTCTCAGAATGCCAGTTTTGGGGTCACCCCCCCCATTTCAGGTGTCGAGATGCCAGGTTTTGGGGTCACCCCCCTATTTCTATGGTCGGGATGCCAGGTTTTGGGGTCTCCCCCCTATTTCTATGGTCGGGATGCCAGGTTTTGGGGCTACCCACCCCCCCCCCTATTTCCGGGGTCAGGATGCCAGGTTTTGGGGTCTCCCCCCCCATTTCTGGGATTGGGACACCATTTCTGGTTTCGGGACGCCAGGTTTTGGGGTCTCCCCCCCCATTTCTGGCATTGGGACACCATTTCTGGGCTTGGGATGCCAGGTTTTAGGTTCCCCACCCCCATTTCTGGGGTCAGGATGCCAGGTTTTGGGGTCTCCCCCCCCATTTCTGGTCTCAGAATGCCAGTTTTGGGGTCACCCCCCCATTTCTGGGGTCAGGATGCCAGGTTTTGGGGTCACCCCCCTATTTCTATGGTCGGGACGCCAGGTTTTGGGGCTACCCACCCCCCCCCCTATTTCCGGGGTCAGGATGCCAGGTTTTGGGGTCTCCCCCCCCATTTCTGGTGTCAAGATGCCAGGTTTTGGGGCTCCCCACCCCCCCCCCTATTTCTGGGGTCAGGATGCCAGGTTTTGGGGTCACCCTCCCCATTTCTTGTGTCAGGATGCCAGGTTTTGGGGTCTCCCCCCCCTTCTTGTGGTCGGGATCCCAGGTTTTGGGGCTCCCCACCCCCCCCCCCCATTTCTGGTGTTGGGATGCCAGGTTTTGGGGTCACCCCCCTATTTCTATGGTCGGGACGCCAGGTTTTGGGGTCCCCCCCCCCCTTTATTTCTTGGGGGGGGCTGACCCCCCGTCGTACCCCGCAGGTGGACGTGCTGATGGAGGCGGCAGCCCACGGCGAGAGCGACCCCATGAAGGGGGTGTCGGAGAACATCATGCTGGGGCAGTTGGCCCCCGCCGGCACCGGCTGCTTCGACCTGCTGCTGGACGCCGAGAAGTGCAAGCACGGCATGGAGATCCCCAGCGCCATCCCGGGGCTGGGAGTGGGCGGCTGTGAGTCCGGGGGGGGGCACTGGGGGTGGGGGGGGGGAACTGGGGATGGGGGGGTGGGGGGGGGCAGTGGGGGTGGGGGGGGCACTGGGGGTGGAGGGGGTGGGAGGGGGGCACTGGGGGCGGGGGAGGGGCACTGGGGATGGGGGGGTGGAGGGGGGGCAATGGGGGCGGGGGGATGGGGGGGGCACTGGGGGTGGGGGGCACTGGGGATGGGGGGGGGTGGGAGGGAGGGGGGCACTGGGGATGGGGGGGCGGGGGGGGTGGGAGGGAGGGGGGGGCACTGGGGGTGGGGGGGTGGGGGGGGGCAGTGGGGGCGGGGGGCACTGGGGATGGGGGGGTGGGGGGGGGCAGTGGGGGTGGGGGGGGCACTGGGGGCGGAGGGGGTGGGAGGGGGGCACTGGGGGCGGGGGGGGGCACTGGGGATGGGGGGGTGGGGGGTTGGGAGGGGGGCACTGGGGGTGGGGGGCACTGGGGATGGGGGGGCGGGGGGGGTGGGAGGGGGGCACTGGGGATGGGGGGGCGGGGGGGGCACTGGGGGCGGGGGGGGTGGAGGGGGGCACTGGGGATGGGGGGCGGGGGGGTGGGAGGGGGGGGCACTGGGGGTGGGGGGGGGCAGTGGGGGCGGGGGGCACTGGGGATGGGGGGGCGGGAGGGATGGGGGGGCACTGGGGATGGGGGGGTGGGAGGGGGGCAGTGGGGGCGGGGGGCACTGGGGGCGGGGGGGGCACTGGGGATGGGGGGGGTGGGGGGGGGGCACTGGGGGTGGAGAGCACTGGGGATGGAGGGGCGGGGGGGTGGGAGGGGGGGGCACTGGGGGTGGGGGGGGGCACTGGGGATGGGGGGGGTGGGGGGGGGCACTGGGGGCGGGGGGCACTGGGGATGGGGGGGCGGGGGGGTGGGAGGGGGGGGCACTGGGGGTGGGGGGGGGCACTGGGGATGGGGGGGGTGGGGGGGGCACTGGGGGCGGGGGGGCGGGGGGGATGGGGGGGTGGGGGGGGGGCAGTGGGGGCGGGGGGCACTGGGGGCGGGGGGGGCACTGGGGATGGGGGGGGGGGGGGGCACTGGGGGCGGGGGGATGGGGGGGCACTGGGGGTGGGGGGGCACTGGGGATGGGGGGGTGGGAGGGGGGCACTGGGGATGGGGTGGGGGGGGCACTGGGGGCGGAAGGGGGTGGAGGGGGGCACTGGGGATGGGGAGGCGGGGGGGGGCAGTGGGGGCGGGGGGCACTGGGGATGGGGGGGTGGGGGGGGCACTGGGGGCGGAAGGGGGTGGAGGGGGGCACTGGGGATGGGGGGGTGGGGGGGGCACTGGGGGCGGAAGGGGGTGGAGGGGGGCACTGGGGATGGGGGGGTGGAGGGGGGGCACTGGGGGTGGGGGGGGGCACTGGGGATGGGGGGGGGTGTTCAGCCGGACCCTGAGTTGGGGTCCCCCCGCAGTGGGTCAATGGGGGGGCGGGGGGGGCGGGGGGGGGAACTGGGGATGGGTGGAGGGGGGGCACTGGGGGTGGGGGGGGTGGGAGGGGGGCAGTGGGGATGGGGAGGGGGTGTTCAGCTGGACCCCCAGTTGGGCGTCCCCGTGGGTCCTCCGTTTTGGGGTCCCCCCACAGTGGGTCAATGGGGAGCACTGGGGATGGAGGGGGTGTTCAGCTGGACCCCGAGTTGGGGGTCCCCGTGGGTCCTCTGTTTTGGGGTCCTCTGTTTTGGGGTTCTCCGTTTTGGGGTCCTCTGTTTTGGGGTCCCCCCACAGTGGGTCAGTGGGTGACAATATGGGGGTGGGGGGGGGGTTTTCAGCCGGACCCCGAGTTGGGGTCCCCCCGCAGTGGGTCAATGGGTGACAACATGGGGGCGGGGGGGGGCACTGGGGATGGGGGGGGGGGTGTTCAGTGGGACCCCAAGATGGGGGTCCCCGTGGGTCCTCCGTTTTGGGGTCCTCCATTTTGGGGTCCTCTGTTTTGGGGTCATCCCACAGTGGGTCAATGGGGGGGTGGGGGGGGGGGGCACTGGGGATGGGGGGGGTGTTCAGTGGGACCCCAAGATGGGGGTCCCCGTGGGTCCTCCGTTTTGGGGTCCTCCGTTTTGGGGTCCCCCTGCAGTGGGGTGGGGGTGACTTGAATGAGCGGAGCTCCCCCACTTGGTGTTGGGGTCCCCACTTTGGGAGTGGGGGGCTCCCACGTTTGGGGGTCCCCTCTTCCCCCCCCCCCCCCCCCCCCCCCCCTTACTGACTTTCTCTCCCCGCAGCCACCGGGATGTTCTTCGGCTCCGCACCCAGCCCTATGGGGAACATGTCCCCCGCCATGACCCCCTGGAACCAGGGGGCCACTCCTGCCTATGGGGCCTGGTCCCCCAGCGTGGGTACGTGGGGGTGTGGGGAGGGGGAAACGTGCTGGGGGCACTGGGGGGATTATTGGGGGGGGGGCGTATGGGGTAGGTGAGGGGTCCCGGTAGAGCTGTGGGGGGAGGGGAGGGGGGATTTGGGGGTCTGGGGGGGGTTTATGGGGGCAGGGTGGGCTTCTGTGGGTAAGGTGGGACTGGGTTGGTGGGCTCTTGGGGGATGAGTGGGGCAGGGTGGTGGGGGGGCTCGTGGTGGTCCATGGGGGGCAGGAGGTCTCTGGGATGTATGGGGGGGCTGTGGGGCGGGGGGGGGGAGTCCTAAGTAGGTCTCTGGGGTATGTTGTGGGGGGACGGGCTGGGAGGGGGGAGGGGGGGTGGGGGCAATATGGGGGTCCAGGTGGGGTGGGTTCCTGGAGGTGATATGTGGGGCAGGGTTGGGGGGGGGGTGGGTCTCCAAAGGTCCCTGGGGAATAAGGGGGGGGGCTTCTTGGGGGTCTCTGGGGTGTATTGTGGGGAGCAGGGAGGGGGGTGACGGTGTGGGGTGAGGGTGGGGGGGTTTCTGGGGGGCTCTGGGGGGTGCATGGATTGGGAGGGGGGGCTTCTGGGGGTGCATGGGGAGCAGTGGGAGGGGTGGGGGGGATTCTGGAGGTCTCTGGGATGTATGGGGGGCTGTGGGGCGGGGGGGGGGGATCCTAAGCAGGTCTCTGGGGTATGTTGTGGGGGGACGGGCTGGGAGGGGAGGGGGGGTGGGGGCAATATGGGGGTCCAGGTGGGGTGGGTTCCTGGAGGTGATATGTGGGGCAGGGTGGGGGGGGGGGGTCTCCAAAGGTCCCTGGGGAATAAGGGGGGTGGGGGGGGGCTTCTTGGGGGTCTTTGGGGTGTATTGTGGGGAGCAGGGAGGGGGGTGAGGGTGGGGGGGGTTCTGGGGGGCTCTGGGGGGGTGCATGGATTGGGAGGGGGGGCTCCTGGGGGTACATGGGGAGCAGTGGGGTGGGGGGGTGGGGGGGATTCTGGAGGTCTCTGGGATGTATGGGGGGCTGTGGGGCGGGGGGGGGGGGGGGGTCAGGGGGAGCTGCAGGACTCGATGGAACGGGCATGGGGTGCGGGCTGTGCTGCAGATCCCATATAGGGGGAGGGGGGGGGGGGTCTTTATGCACCCCCCCCCCCCCCCCCCCCCCCCTCTGACCCCCCACCCCATCCTGACCCCTTTCTCTCTCCCCTCTCCCCCTCCCCCCCCCCCCCGCCCTTGCAGGCAGCGGAATGACCCCCGGGGGGGCCGGCTTCTCCCCCAGCGCTGCTTCGGACGCCAGCGGTTTCAGCCCGGGTTATTCGCCCGCCTGGTCGCCCACCCCCGGCTCCCCAGGATCCCCAGGGCCCTCCAGCCCCTACATCCCCTCCCCAGGTCAGTGCAGCCCCCCAACCCCTAACAACCCCCAACCTCGGGGTACCCCCGGCCCCTCTGCTCACCCCCCCGTGGCTTTCTTTGCAGGAGGGGCCATGTCCCCCAGCTACAGCCCCACGTCGCCCGCCTACGAGCCGCGCTCGCCTGGGGGCTACACCCCGCAGAGCCCCAGCTACAGCCCCACCTCTCCGAGCTACAGCCCCACTTCTCCCAGCTACAGCCCCACCAGCCCCAACTACAGCCCCACCTCGCCCAGCTACAGCCCCACTTCTCCCAGCTACAGCCCGACGTCGCCCAGCTACAGCCCCACTTCTCCGAGCTACAGCCCCACATCACCCAGCTACAGCCCCACCTCGCCCAGCTACAGCCCCACATCACCCAGCTACAGCCCGACGTCGCCCAGCTACAGCCCGACGTCGCCCAGCTACAGCCCGACTTCGCCCAGCTACAGCCCCACTTCTCCCAGCTACAGCCCCACTTCTCCCAGTTACAGCCCCACTTCTCCCAGCTACAGCCCCACCAGCCCCAGCTACAGCCCGACGTCGCCCAGCTACAGCCCCACCAGCCCCAACTACAGCCCGACGTCCCCCAACTACACCCCAACCAGCCCCAGCTACAGCCCCACCTCGCCCAGCTACAGCCCCACCTCGCCCAACTACACCCCGACCTCCCCCAACTACAGCCCCACCTCGCCCAGCTACAGCCCCACCTCGCCCAGCTACAGCCCCACGTCCCCCAGCTACTCCCCCTCCAGCCCCCGCTACACCCCGCAGTCGCCCACCTACACCCCCAGCAGCCCCTCCTACAGCCCCAGCAGCCCCTCCTACAGCCCCTCGTCCCCCAAGTACACCCCGACCAGCCCCTCCTACAGCCCCAGCTCCCCCGAGTACACCCCGACCAGCCCCAAGTACAGCCCCACCTCGCCCAAGTACAGCCCCACCAGCCCCAAGTACAGCCCCACCTCGCCCACCTACAGCCCCACCACCCCCAAGTACAGCCCCACCTCGCCCACCTACAGCCCCACCTCGCCCGTCTACACCCCCACCAGCCCCAAGTACAGCCCCACCTCGCCCACCTACAGCCCCACCAGCCCCAAGTACAGCCCCACATCGCCCACCTACAGCCCCACCAGCCCCAAGGGCTCCACCTACAGCCCCACATCGCCGGGCTACAGCCCCACGTCGCCCACCTACAGCCTGACCAGCCCGGCCATCAGCCCCGACGACAGCGACGACGACAACTGAGCGGGGCCAGATGGGGGGGTCGGGGGGGGGACCCCCTTCGGTTGTGGGGCTGACCCCAAACGTGTGGGGCGGGTGAGGGGCTGCGGACGCAGCCCTATGGGAATTGAACGGGGCGAAAGGGGAGTTATGGGTGGGAGGGGGGGTGGGGGGGCTGCGGGGTTGTGTGTTAATTGGGGAGTGTCGTTCGTTAATGAGTGGGAGGATGGGGGTGATTGGGGGGGGGGGGGGGGCGGGGGGGGGGTTGTGGGGCACCCCACAGCGATTTCGGTGGTGGTTTTGGGGTGGGGGGGTGGGAGGGGGTCCTTTTTTCTGCCTCCCCCCCCCCCCCCCCCCCCCCCCCCCCCCCCCCCCCCCCCCCCCCCCCCCCCCCCCCCCCCCCCCCTTCGTTTACTTCGGTTCTTTTTTTGTGTTATTTGGGGAGAAATGGTTGGAATTTCGCTTTCGGGGGGGGGGGGAAATAATAAACAGTTTTACTGATTTTCACTTTCTCGGTGTGTGCCCATCTGTGCCCCCCCCCCACCCCCCCCCCCCCTCCCCCACAAACGGTGTGACCCCCCCAGGACCTTCGTGGGAGGGGGGAAGGGGGGATTGGAAGCCTTTGGACCTTGGATAGGTGGGGGGGGGGGGCACAAAAGTGGGGACCCCCCCCCCTTCCTCACCCTGTGACACCCCCAGGACCTTGTGGGGGGGAGGGGCACAAAAGTGGGGTCCCCCACCCACGCTGTGTGACCATCCAGGACCTTTTTGGGGGAGGAGGGGGGGGGGGGTTTGGGGGCACAAAAGTAGGACTCCCCTCCTCCTCCTCACCACGTGGTACCCCTTGAGGGGGGGGTGGGGGGGGGGCACAATAGTGGACCCCTCCCCCCGTCACGTGGCAGCCTCAGGGCCTTTAGAGAGAGGGGGGGGGGCGTAAAAGTGGGCGCCGCGCCCTGTTGGCAGCGGTGGGATTCGAACCCACGTCCCCTCGGGGACTGGAGCCTAAATCCAGCGCCTTGGACCGCTCGGCCACGCTACCGCGCGCCGCCACAGCCCCGCCCGGCAGGAAAGCCTCCAGGGGGGCGTGGCCACGGAAGGAGGGGGCGTGGCCACGTGGAGGGGGGCGTGGCCACGGGAGCGTAGGGCCGCGAGTTCGAATCCCGCCCCTTCCCCCACCGCGCCCGTCCGCCCCCCACCGATTTTTTTTTGGTCCTCCCCCCGCGTTGTCCCCTCCGCCCATTTTCGGGCTCCTTTCTCTCCCTTTACCCCCCCACGGATCTCTCTTTATTCCCCCTATTTCTCTCAACTTCCCCCCATTTCCTCCGATCCGTTCTCCGTTTATCCCCATCCGCTCCCCATTTCCCCTCATTTCTCCCCATTTCTTCTCCATTTCTCCCCATTTCTTCTCCATTTCTCCCCATTTCTTCTCCATTTATCCCCACATGCCCTCACTTTCCCCCCATTTCTCCCTGTTCTTGCGGTGCACGGCTGGGGGGGTCGTTGGGGTGGAGGGGAAGGGTTGGAGGGAGTGTTTGGGGGGGATTTGGGGTACGATGTAAGGCTGTATCCTGGTATTTTGGGGTACTTCAGGGGGGTTTGAGTGTTTTCGGGGTGTTTGGGCGACTCCGGGGGTGTTCGGTTGTGTTTTCAGGGTCCCCCGGTGTGTTTTGGGGCTGTTTCGAGGTGTCTATGTGGGGCGCTTGTGCGCGTTTTTTGGGGTCCTTTGAGTCCGCTGGGGGTGCATTTGGGGGTGTTCGGGTGTGTTTTGTGGTGTTTAAGTGTGTTACGGGGAGTGTTTGGGTGTATTTGGGGGCGTTCGGGTGTATTTCAGGGGTACTCCGGGTGTCTTAGTGGGGCACCGGTGTCTCTTTTTAAGGCGCCTTGGAGGGTTTTAAGACCGTTTGGGGGGACATCAGCTCACAGACCCCATCGTTGGCACAAGGACCCCAAAAAATGGGCATAGAGGCCCCCAAATCCATACCTGCACCCTTAAAAATGACCCCAAAATGCTCACACGGACCCCCAAAATGGACATACTGACCCCCAGAATGGTGATACTGACCCCAAAATGGACAGACTGACCTCAGAGTGAGCAAAGGGACCTCACAAAGAGCCCCCAAACGGGCAGAGTGACCCCAAGATTTGAAAGGGGACGCCAAAAATCGGCATGGAGACACCACAAAGACAACGAAATGAGCTGAGAGACCCCATTTAAGCAAATACCACGCGTTTTCTCTTCGCAAATCCCCCATTTAACCTGAAAATCACGCGTTTTCTCTTCAAGAATCCCCCATTTAAGAGAAAATCACGCGTTTTGTCTTCAAGAATCCACCATTTAAGCGAAAATCACGCGTTTTCTCTTCGCAAATCCCCCATTTAAGCGAAAATCACGCGTTTTCTCTTCGAGAATCCCCCATTTAAGCGAAAATCACGCGTTTTCTCTTCGAGAATCCCCCATTTAAGCGAAAATCACGCGTTTTCTCTTCGCAAATCCCCCATTTAAGCGAAAATCACGCGTTTTCTCTTCGAGAATCCCCCATTTAAGCGAAAATCACGCGTTTTCTCTTCGAAATCCCCCATTTAAGCGAAAATCACGCGTTTTCTCTTCGAGAATCCCCCATTTAAGCGAAAATCACGCGTTTTCTCTTCGAGAATCCCCCATTTAAGCGAAAATCACGCGTTTTCTCTTCGAGAATCCCCCATTTAAGCGAAAATCACGCGTTTTCTCTTCGAGAATCCCCCATTTAAGCGAAAATCACGCGTTTTCTCTTCGAGAATCCCCCATTTAAGCGAAAATCACGCGTTTTCTCTTCGAGAATCCCCCATTTAAGCGAAAATCACGCGTTTTCTCTTCGCAAATCCCCCATTTAAGCGAAAATCACGCGTTTTCTCTTCGAGAATCCCCCATTTAAGCGAAAATCACGCGTTTTCTCTTCGAGAATCCCCCATTTAAGCGAAAATCACGCGTTTTCTCTTCGAAATCCCCCATTTAAGCGAAAATCACGCGTTTTCTCTTCGAGAATCCCCCATTTAAGCGAAAATCACGCGTTTTCTCTTCGAGAATCCCCCATTTAAGCGAAAATCACGCGTTTTCTCTTCGCAGAATCCCCCATTTAAGCGAAAATCACGCGTTTTCTCTTCGAAATCCCCCATTTAAGCGAAAATCACGCGTTTTCTCTTCGCAAATCCCCCATTTAAGCGAAAATCACGCGTTTTCTCTTCGAAATCCCCCATTTAAGCGAAAATCACGCGTTTTCTCTTCGAGAATCCCCCATTTAAGCGAAAATCACGCGTTTTCTCTTCGAGAATCCCCCATTTAAGCGAAAATCACGCGTTTTCTCTTCGCAAATCCCCCATTTAAGCGAAAATCACGCGTTTTCTCTTCGAGAATCCCCCATTTAAGCGAAAATCACGCGTTTTCTCTTCGAGAATCCCCCATTTAAGCGAAAATCACGCGTTTTCTCTTCGCAAATCCCCCATTTAAGCGAAAATCACGCGTTTTCTCTTCGAGAATCCCCCATTTAAGCGAAAATCACGCGTTTTCTCTTCGAGAATCCCCCATTTAAGCGAAAATCACGCGTTTTCTCTTCGCAAATCCCCCATTTAAGCGAAAATCACGCGTTTTCTCTTCGAGAATCCCCCATTTAAGCGAAAATCACGCGTTTTCTCTTCGAGAATCCCCCATTTAAGCGAAAATCACGCGTTTTCTCTTCGCAAATCCCCCATTTAAGCGAAAATCACGCGTTTTCTCTTCGAGAATCCCCCATTTAAGCGAAAATCACGCGTTTTCTCTTCGAGAATCCCCCATTTAAGCGAAAATCACGCGTTTTCTCTTTGCAAATCCCCCATTTAAGCGAAAATCACGCGTTTTCTCTTCGAGAATCCCCCATTTAAGCCGAAAATCACGCGTTTTCTCTTCGAGAATCCCCCATTTAAGCGAAAATCACGCGTTTTCTCTTCGAGAATCCCCCATTTAAGCCGAAAATCACGCGTTTTCTCTTCGAGAATCCCCCATTTAAGCGAAAATCACGCGTTTTCTCTTCGAGAATTCCACCATTTACCTGAAAATCACGCGTTTTCTCTTCGAGAATCCCCCATTTAAGCGAAAATCACGCGTTTTCTCTTCGAGAATCCCCCATTTAAGCGAAAAATCACGCGTTTTCTCTTCGAGAATCCCCCATTTAAGCCGAAAATCACGCTGTTTTCTCTTCGAGAATCCCCCATTTAAGCGAAATATCACGCGTTTTCTCTTCGAGAATTCCCCATTTACGCTGAAAATCACGCGTTTTCTCTTCGAGAATCCCCCATTTAAGCGAAAATCACGCGTTTTCTCTTCGAGAATCCCCCATTTAAGCGAAAATCACGCGTTTTCTCTTCGCAAATCCCCCATTTAAGCGAAAATCACGCGTTTTCTCTTCGAAATCCCCCATTTAAGCGAAAATCACGCGTTTTCTCTTCGAGAATCCCCCATTTAAGCGAAAATCACGCGTTTTCTCTTCGCAAATCCCCCATTTAAGCGAAAATCACGCGTTTTCTCTTCGCAAATCCCCCATTTAAGCGAAAATCACGCGTTTTCTCTTCGCAAATCCCCCATTTAAGCGAAAATCACGCGTTTTCTCTTCGAGAATCCCCCATTTAAGCGAAAATCACGCGTTTTCTCTTCGAAATCCCCCATTTAAGCGAAAATCACGCGTTTTCTCTTCGCAAATCCCCCATTTAAGCGAAAATCACGCGTTTTCTCTTCGAGAATCCCCCATTTTAAGCTGAAAATCACGCGTTTTCTCTTCGAGAATCCCCCATTTAAGCGAAAATCACGCGTTTTCTCTTCGAGAATCCCCCATTTAAGCGAAAATCACGCGTTTTCTCTTCGCAAATCCCCCATTTAAGCGAAAATCACGCGTTTTCTCTTCGAGAATCCCCCATTTAAGCGAAAATCACGCGTTTTCTCTTCGAGAATCCCCCATTTAAGCGAAAATCACGCGTTTTCTCTTCGCAAATCCCCCATTTAAGCGAAAATCACGCGTTTTCTCTTCGAGAATCCCCCATTTAAGCGAAAATCACGCGTTTTCTCTTCGAGAATCCCCCATTTAAGCGAAAATCACGCGTTTTCTCTTCGAGAATCCCCCATTTAAGCGAAAATCACGCGTTTTCTCTTCGAGAATCCCCCATTTAAGCGAAAATCACGCGTTTTCTCTTCGAGAATCCCCCATTTAAGCGAAAATCACGCGTTTTCTCTTCGCAAATCCCCCATTTAAGCGAAAATCACGCGTTTTCTCTTCGCAAATCCCCCATTTAAGCGAAAATCACGCGTTTTCTCTTCGAGGAATCCCCCATTTAAGCAAAAATCACGCGTTTTCTCTTCGAGAATCCCCCATTTAAGCCGAAAATCACGCGTTTTCTCTTCGAGAATCCCCATTTAAGCCGAAAATCACGCGTTTTCTCTTCGAATAATCCCCCATTTAAGCGAAAATCACGCGTTTTCCTCTTCGAGAATCCCCCATTTAAGCGAAAATCACGCGTTTTCTCTTCGGAAATCCCCCATTTAAGCGAAAATCACGCGTTTTCTCTTCGAGAATCCCCCATTTAAGCGAAAATCACGCTGTTTTCTCTTCGAGAATCCCCCATTTAAGCGAAAATCACGCGTTTTCTCTTCGCAAATCCCCCATTTAAGCGAAAATCACGCGTTTTCTCTTCGCAGAATCCCCCATTTAAGCTGAAAATCACGCGTTTTCTCTTCGAGAATCCCCCATTTAAGCGAAAATCACGCGTTTTCTCTTCGAGAATCCCCCATTTAAGCGAAAATCACGCGTTTTCTCTTCGAGAATCCCCCATTTAAGCGAAAATCACGCGTTTTCTCTTCGAGAATCCCCCATTTAAGCGAAAATCACGCGTTTTCTCTTCGAGAATCCCCCATTTAAGCGAAAATCACGCGTTTTCTCTTCGAGAATCCCCCATTTAAGCGAAAATCACGCGTTTTCTCTTCGAGAATCCCCCATTTAAGCGAAAATCACGCGTTTTCTCTTCGAGAATCCCCCATTTAAGCGAAAATCACGCGTTTTCTCTTCGAGAATCCCCCATTTAAGCGAAAATCACGCGTTTTCTCTTCGCAAATCCCCCATTTAAGCGAAAATCACGCGTTTTCTCTTCGAGAATCCCCCATTTAAGCGAAAATCACGCGTTTTCTCTTCGAGAATCCCCCATTTAAGCGAAAATCACGCGTTTTCTCTTCGCAAATCCCCCATTTAAGCGAAAATCACGCGTTTTCTCTTCGAGAATCCCCCATTTAAGCGAAAATCACGCGTTTTCTCTTCGCAGAATCCCCCATTTAAGCGAAAATCACGCGTTTTCTCTTCGAGAATCCCCCATTTAAGCGAAAATCACGCGTTTTCTCTTCGCAAATCCCCCATTTAAGCGAAAATCACGCGTTTTCTCTTCGAGAATCCCCCATTTAAGCGAAAATCACGCGTTTTCTCTTCGCAAATCCCCCATTTAAGCGAAAATCACGCGTTTTCTCTTCGAGAATCCCCCATTTAAGCGAAAATCACGCGTTTTCTCTTCGAGAATCCCCCATTTAAGCGAAAATCACGCGTTTTCTCTTCGCAAATCCCCCATTTAAGCGAAAATCACGCGTTTTCTCTTCGAGAATCCCCCATTTAAGCGAAAATCACGCGTTTTCTCTTCGAGAATCCCCCATTTAAGCGAAAATCACGCGTTTTCTCTTCGAGAATCCCCCATTTAAGCGAAAATCACGCGTTTTCTCTTCGAGAATCCCCCATTTAAGCGAAAATCACGCGTTTTCTCTTCGAGAATCCCCCATTTAAGCGAAAATCACGCGTTTTCTCTTCGCAAATCCCCCATTTAAGCGAAAATCACGCGTTTTCTCTTCGAGAATCCCCCATTTAAGCGAAAATCACGCGTTTTCTCTTCGAAATCCCCCATTTAAGCGAAAATCACGCGTTTTCTCTTCGAGAATCCCCCATTTAAGCGAAAATCACGCGTTTTCTCTTCGAGAATCCCCCATTTAAGCAAAAATCACGCGTTTTCTCTTCGAGAATCCCCCATTTAAGCGAAAATCACGCGTTTTCTCTTCGCAAATCCCCCATTTAAGCGAAAATCACGCGTTTTCTCTTCGAGAATCCCCCATTTAAGCGAAAATCACGCGTTTTCTCTTCGAGAATCCCCCATTTAAGCGAAAATCACGCGTTTTCTCTTCGAGAATCCCCCATTTAAGCGAAAATCACGCGTTTTCTCTTCGAAATCCCCCATTTAAGCGAAAATCACGCGTTTTCTCTTCGAGAATCCCCCATTTAAGCGAAAATCACGCGTTTTCTCTTCGCAAATCCCCCATTTAAGCGAAAATCACGCGTTTTCTCTTCGCAAATCCCCCATTTAAGCGAAAATCACGCGTTTTCTCTTCGAGAATCCCCCATTTAAGCGAAAATCACGCGTTTTCTCTTCGAGAATCCCCCATTTAAGCGAAAATCACGCGTTTTTCTCTTCGAGAATCCCCCATTTAAGCGAAAATCACGCGTTTTCTCTTCGCAAATCCCCCATTTAAGCGAAAATCACGCGTTTTCTCTTCGAGAATCCCCCATTTAAGCGAAAATCACGCGTTTTCTCTTCGAGAATCCCCCATTTAAGCAAAAATCACGCGTTTTCTCTTCGCAAATCCCCCATTTAAGCGAAAATCACGCGTTTTCTCTTCGAGAATCCCCCATTTAAGCGAAAATCACGCGTTTTCTCTTCGAGAATCCCCCATTTAAGCGAAAATCACGCGTTTTCTCTTCGAGAATCCCCCATTTAAGCGAAAATCACGCGTTTTCTCTTCGAGAATCCCCCATTTAAGCGAAAATCACGCGTTTTCTCTTCGAGAATCCCCCATTTAAGCGAAAATCACGCGTTTTCTCTTCGAGAATCCCCCATTTAAGCGAAAATCACGCGTTTTCTCTTCGCAAATCCCCCATTTAAGCGAAAATCACGCGTTTTCTCTTCGAGAATCCCCCATTTAAGCGAAAATCACGCGTTTTCTCTTCGAGAATCCCCCATTTAAGCGAAAATCACGCGTTTTCTCTTCGAGAATCCCCCATTTAAGCGAAAATCACGCGTTTTCTCTTCGAGAATCCCCCATTTAAGCGAAAATCACGCGTTTTCTCTTCGAGAATCCCCCATTTAAGCGAAAATCACGCGTTTTCTCTTCGAAATCCCCCATTTAAGCGAAAATCACGCGTTTTCTCTTCGAGAATCCCCCATTTAAGCGAAAATCACGCGTTTTCTCTTCGAGAATCCCCCATTTAAGCGAAAATCACGCGTTTTCTCTTCGCAAATCCCCCATTTAAGCGAAAATCACGCGTTTTCTCTTCGAGAATCCCCCATTTAAGCGAAAATCACGCGTTTTCTCTTCGAGAATCCCCCATTTAAGCGAAAATCACGCGTTTTCTCTTCGAGAATCCCCCATTTAAGCGAAAATCACGCGTTTTCTCTTCGAGAATCCCCCATTTAAGCGAAAATCACGCGTTTTCTCTTCGCAAATCCCCCATTTAAGCGAAAATCACGCGTTTTCTCTTCGAGAATCCCCATTTAAGCGAAAATCACGCGTTTTCTCTTCGAGAATCCCCCATTTAAGCG
Organism: Gallus gallus; assembly: GCF_016699485.2. Classification (NCBI taxonomy): domain Eukaryota; kingdom Metazoa; phylum Chordata; class Aves; order Galliformes; family Phasianidae; genus Gallus; species Gallus gallus. The sequence goes on along the minus strand of NW_024096011.1, from coordinate 162,454 downwards.
AAAATCACGCGTTTTCTCTTCGAGAATCCCCCATTTAAGCGAAAATCACGCGTTTTCTCTTCGAGAATCCCCCATTTAAGCGAAAATCACGCGTTTTCTCTTCGCAAATCCCCCATTTAAGCGAAAATCACGCGTTTTCTCTTCGAGAATCCCCCATTTAAGCGAAAATCACGCGTTTTCTCTTCGAGAATCCCCCATTTAAGCGAAAATCACGCGTTTTCTCTTCGCAAATCCCCCATTTAAGCGAAAATCACGCGTTTTCTCTTCGAGAATCCCCCATTTAAGCGAAAATCACGCGTTTTCTCTTCGAGAATCCCCCATTTAAGCGAAAATCACGCGTTTTCTCTTCGCAAATCCCCCATTTAAGCGAAAATCACGCGTTTTCTCTTCGAGAATCCCCCATTTAAGCGAAAATCACGCGTTTTCTCTTCGAGAATCCCCCATTTAAGCGAAAATCACGCGTTTTCTCTTCGAGAATCCCCCATTTAAGCGAAAATCACGCGGTTTTCTCTTTGAGAATCCCCCATTTAAGCGAAAATCACGCGTTTTCTCTTCGAAATCCCCATTTAAGCGAAAATCACGCTGTTTTCTCTTCGCAAATCCCCCATTTAAGCGAAAATCACGCGTTTTCTCTTCGCAGAATCCCCCATTTAAGCGAAAATCACGCGGTTTTTCTCTCGCAAATCCCCCATTTAAGCGAAAATCACGCTGTTTTCTCTTCGAGAATCCCCATTTAAGCGAAAATCACGCGTTTTCTCTTCGAGAATCCCCCATTTAAGCAAAATCACCGCGTTTTCTCTTCGCAAATCCCCCATTTAAGCGAAAAATCACGCGTTTTCTCTTCGAGAATCCCCCCATTTAAGCGAAAATCACGCTGTTTTCTCTTCTGCGAATCCCCATTTAAGCGAAAATCACGCGTTTTCTCATTCGAGAATCCCCCATTTAAGCGAAAATCACGCGTTTT